>NC_056459.1:17023012-17148012 GCF_018296145.1 Oncorhynchus tshawytscha
GATCAGGACTGAAGAGGAAGTTGTTTATGAAAGTCTTTAGAACAACTTTATAACAAGGGCAGGGAGTGAGATGTTTCCACACCCACGCCTCATCATCCACAAGCCTCTGTTTACTGTTTGTCTGTCTTCCTCCTTCTCACTCACTTTCTCTTTCAATTTATCCTCCTCCTCCCACATTGTCTTGATCCTGTCTTCCTCTCTCTCTCCATCTCTTTCTCTCTCCATCTCTTCTTTCATTCCTAGCCCTGTCACTATCCTCCTCTCCCTAATGGCTTGCCATTTCCCCGTCTCTCACCTCCTCCTCTTTATTCCTCTGTATTTCCTTCTCCTTTCCCTTTTACTCTATCTGCTTTCCTTCTCTCTCTCTCTCTCTCTCTCTCTCTCTCCTCCTCCTCTCCTCTCTCCTCCTCTCTCTCTCTCTCCTCCTCCTCCTCTCCTCTCTCCTCCTACTCCTCCTCTCTCATCCTACTCCTCCTCTCCTCTCTCTTCCTCCTCTCCTCTCTCCTCCTCCTCCTCCTCTCCTCTCTCCTCCTCCTCTCCTCTCTCCTCCTCCTCCTCTTCTCTCAGTATGTTAGTGTAGGGCTTGGCCCATATAGATATTTTATCTCCATTCCTCTCACTTCAAAGTGCTCCCTGCTACCTGTCACAGTTTTATGGCTGATTCCTGTTCTCTCTCGTTCCTCTCCTCCTGCTCTCACTCATTACCGCAGCCCAGTCCTCTCTGCTCGGCTCTATTTATGACAACAACAACAACCACTGAATGTTCTATAATTCTATAGTTTCACGGTGGAGAGTGTATTATTTATATACAGTGAGATATAGTGTATTATTTATATACAGTGAGATATAGTGTATTATTTATATACAGTGAGATATAGTGTGTTGTTTATATACAGTGAGATAGAGTGTATTATTTATATACAGTGAGATAGTGTAGATTATTTATATACAGTGAGATATAGTGTATTGTTTATATACAGTGAGATAGTGTCTTGTTTATATACAGTGAGATATAGTGTGTTATTTATATACAGTGAGATATAGTGTCTTGTTTATATACAGTGAGATATAGTGTATTATTTATATACAGTGAGATATAGTGTGTTGTTTATATACAGTGAGATAGAGTGTATTATTTATATACAGTGAGATAGTGTATTATTTATATTCAGTGAGATAGTGTATTATTTATATACAGTGAGATAGTGTATTATTTATATTCAGTGAGATAGTGTATTATTTATATACAGTGAGATATAGTGTATTGTTTATATACAGTGAGATAGTGTATTGTTTATATACAGTGAGATAGTGTCTTGTTTATATTCAGTGAGATAGTGTCTTGTTTATAAACAGTGAGATAGTGTATTGTTTATATACAGTGAGATAGTGTCTTGTTTATATTCAGTGAGAAAGTGTCTTGTTTATAAACAGTGAGATAGTGTATTGTTTATATACAGTGAGATAGTGTCTTGTTTATATTCAGTGAGAAAGTGTCTTGTTTATATACAGTGAGATAGTGTATTATTTATATACAGTGAGATATAGTGTATTATTTATATACAGTGAGATATAGTGTGTTGTTTATATACAGTGAGATATAGTGTGTTGTTTATATACAGTGAGATATAGTGTCTTGTTTATATACAGTGAGATAGTGTATTATTTATATACAGTGAGATAGTGTCTTGTTTATATACAGTGAGATAGAGTGTATTATTTATATACAGTGAGATATAGTGTGTTGTTTATATACAGTGAGATAGTGTATTATTTATATACAGTGAGATAGTGTCTTGTTATATACAGTGAGATATAGTGTGTTGTTTATATACAGTGAGATAGTGTATTATTTATATACAGTGAGATAGTGTATTATTTATATACAGTGAGATAGTGTCTTATTTATATACAGTGAGATATAGTGTGTTGTTTATATACAGTGAGATAGTGTATTATTTATATACAGTGAGATAGAGTGTATTATTTATATACAGTGAGATAGTGTATTGTTTATATTCAGTGAGATAGTGTATTGTTTATACACAGTGAGATAGTGTCTTGTTTATATACAGTGAGATAGTGTCTTGTTTATATACACTGAGATAGTGTGTATTATTTATATACAGTCTGATAGTGTATTATTTATATAAAGTGAGATAGTGTGTTGTTTATACACAGTGAGATAGTGTATTATCTATATACAGTGAGATATAGTGAATGGGTGAAGACTGGAGATCATTAGCAACTCGTTGTCTCATCATGACGGTGCCTCTCGCCAGACTCTCTGTTTGTGTTTGGTTCTATGTGTGTGTGTGTGCCTGTGTGTCTCCGTGTGTGTGTCTGCATGCCTGCTAATGCATGAGTGTGTCCTCTCTCTCCCCACTCCAGAAGTCGAGTGCGGAACAACGCGTGAGGCTGGACCTGGGGCTGTGGGATAAGTTCAGTGAGCTGGCTACTAAGTGCATTATAAAGATCGTGGAGTTTGCCAAACGAGTGCCTGGCTTCACAGGACTCACCATAGCTGACCAGATCACGCTGCTTAAAGCTGCCTGCCTTGACATACTGGTAAGGACTGACTGTCACAAACACGCACAGGCACACACACACACACAGAGATCACGCTGATCCAAACTGCCTTCCTTGACATACTGGTATGTATCAGCAGTTTTCAAAGTAACACATCTCTTATGTACATATTTCATGCATTTATTTCTACAATGCATTGGGAAACTATTCACACCCCTTGACTTTTTCCACATTTTCTTACGTTACAACCTTATTCTAAAATGGATTAAATAGATTTGTTCCATTGATCTGCACACAATACCCCATAATGACAAAGCAAAAACAGGTTTATATTTTTTTTCCCCAAATGTATACAAAATCAAAAAACTAAATATCACATTTACATAAGTGTTCAGACCCTTTACTCAGTACTTTGATGAAGCACATTTGGCAGCAATTACAGCTGTGAGTCTTGGGTATGAGGTGCATTGCTGCACAGCTATTTTCAAGTCCAGGCTCTGGCTGGGCCACTCTAGGACATTCAGAGACTTGTCCTGAAGCCCCTCCTGCGTTGTCTTGGCTGCTTAGGGTCATTGTCCTGTTGGGAGTTGAACTTTCGCCCAAGTCTAAGGTTCTGAGCACTCTGGAGCAGGGTTTCATCAAGGATCTCTCTCTATACTTTGCTCCGTTTATCTTTAACTCGAGCCTGACTAGCCTCCCAGTCCCTGCGGCTGAAAAACATTCCCACATTCACGATGATGCCACCACCATGCTTCACCATAGGGATGGTGCCAGGTTTACTCCAGACGTGATGCATGGCATTCAGGCCAAAGAGTTCCATATTGGTTTCATCAGACCAGAGAATCTTGTTTCTCATGGTCTGAGAGTCCTTTAGGTGCCTTTTGGCAAACTCCAAGAGGGCTGTCATTTACCTTTTACTAAGGAGTGGCTTCCTTTGGCCACTGTACCAGAAAAGCCTGATTGGATGAGTGCTGCAGAGATGGTTGTCCTTCTGGAAGGTTCTCCCATCTCCACAGAGGATCTCTAGAGCTCTGTCAGAGTGACCATTGAGTTCTTGGTCACTGCCCTTTGCCCCCGATTGCTCAGTTTGGCTGGGCGGCCAGCTCTAGGAAGAGTCTTGGTGGTTCCAAACTTCTTCCATTTAAGAATGATGGAGACAACTGTGTTCTTGGGAACCTTCAATGCTGCAGAAATGTTTTGGTACCCTTCCCCAGATCTGTACCTCGACACAATCCTGTCTCTGAGCTCTACTGACAATTCCTTCGAACTCATGGCTTGGTTTTTGCTCTGACATGCAACTATATAGACAGGTGTGTGCCTTTCCAAATCAGGTCCAATCAACTGAATTTACCACAGGTGGACTCCAATCAAGTTGTAGAAACATCTCAGGGATGATCAATGGAAACAGGATGCACCTGAGCTCAATTTCGAGTCTCATAGCAAAGGGACTGAATACTTACAGGTGAAGTCGGACGTTTACATACACCTTAGCCAAATACATTTAAATTCAGTTTTTCCCAATTCCTGACATTTATTCCTAGTAAAAATTCCCTGTCTTAGGTCAGTTAGGATCACCACTTTATTTTAAGAATGTGAAATGTCAGAATAATAGTGGAGATATTTATTTATTTCTGCTTTTATTTCTTTCATCACATTCCCAGTGGGTCAGAAGTTTACATACACTCAATTAGTATTTGTTAGCATTGCTTTTAAATAGTTTAACTTGGGTCAAACGTTTCAGGTAGCCTTCCACAAGCTTCCCACAATAAGTTGGGTGAATTTTGTCCCTTTCCTCCTGACAGAGCTGGTGTAACTGAGTCAGGTTTGTAGGCCTCCTTGCTCGCACATGCTTTTTCAGTTCTGCCCACAAATCTTCTATAGGATTGAGGTCAGGGCTTTGTGATGGCAACTCCAATACCTTGACCTTGTTGTCCTTAAGCCATTTTGCCACAACTTTGGAAGTATGCTTGGGGTCATTGTACATTTGGAAGACCCATTTGCGACCAAGCTTTAACTTCCTGACTGATGTCTTGAGATGTTGCTTCAATATATCCACATAATTTTCCTGCCTCATGATGCCATCTATTTTGTGAAGTGCACCAGTCCCTCCTGCAGCAAAGCACCCCCACAACATGATGCTGCCACCCCTGTGCTTCACGGTTGGGATGGTGTTGTTCTTCAGCTTGCAAGCCTCCCCCTTTTCCCACCAAACATAACGATGGTCATTATGGCCAAACAGTTCTATTTTTGTTTTATCAGACCAGAGGACATTTCTCCAAAAAGTACAATCTTTGTCCCCATGTGCAGTTGCAAACTGTAGTCTGGCTTTTTTATGGCTGTTTTGGAGCAGTGGCTTCTTCCTTGCTGAGCGGCCTTTCAGGTTATGTCGATATAGGACTCGTTTTACTGTGGATATAGCTACTTTTGTACCTGTTTCCTCCAGCATCTTCACAAGGTCCTTCGCTGCTGTTCTGGGATTGATTTGCACTTTTCACACCAAAGTACGTTCATCTCTAGGAGACCGAACGCGTCTCCTGCCTGAGCGGTATGACGGCTGCGTGGTCCCATGGTGTTTATACATGCGTACTATTGTTTGTACAGATGAACGTGGTACCTCCAGGCGTTTGGAAATTGCTCCCAAGGATGAACCAGGCTTGTGGAGGTCTACAATTTTTTTTTCTGAGGTCTTGGCTGATTTCTACAATTTATTTTTCTGAGGTCTTGGCTGATTTTCCCATGATGTCATGCAAAGAGGCACTGAGTTTGAAGGTAGGTGTCACGTTCTGACCTTAGTTCCTTTGTTTTTGTCTGTGTTTTAGTATGGTCAGGGCGTGAGTTGGGGTGGGCAGTCTATGTTTGTTTTTCTATGTTGGTTTTTGAGTTCGGCCTAGTATGGTTCTCAATCAGAGGCAGCTGTCAATTGTTGTCCCTGATTGAGAATCATACTTAGGTAGCCTGGGTTTCACTTTTGGTTTGTGGGTGTTTGTTTCCGTGTGAGTGTTTGGGCCACACGGTACTGTTTCGTTTTGTTCACATCGTTTATTGTTTTGTTCCAGTGTTCAGTTTGTTTATTAAAAAGACATGAACACTTACCACGCTGCACCTTGTTCCTCCTCTCTATCTCCAGATGACATCCGTTACAGTAGGCCTTGAAATACATCCACAGGTACACCTCCAATTGACTCGAATGATGTCAATTAGCCTATCAGAAGCTTCTAAAACCATGACATAATTTTCTCGAATTTCCAAGCTGTTTAAAGGCACAGTCAACTTAGTGTATGTAAACCTCTGACTCACTGGAATTGTGATACAGTGAATTATAAGTGAAATAATCTGTCTGTAAACAATTGTTGTAAAAATGACTTGTGTCATGCACAAGGTAGATGTCCTAACCGACTTGCCAAAACTATAGTTTGTTAACAAGAAATTTGTGGAGTGGTTGAAAAATTTGTTTTAATGACTCCAACCTAAGTGTATGTAAACTTCCGACTTCAACTGTATGTAAATAAGGTTTTTCTGTTTTTTATTTATAATGCAATTGCAAAATTGTATAAAAAACTGTTTTTGCTTTGTCGTTATGGGGTATTATGTGTAGATTGCTGAGGGAAAAAATCTCTTTAATACATTTTAGAATAAGTCTGTAACGTAACAAAATGTGGAAAAGGTCAAGGGGTCTGAATACTTTCCGAAGGCACTGTATGTAAACTCAGCAAAAGAAACAAACGTCCTCTCACAGTCAACTGTGTTTATTTTCAGCAAACTTAACGTGTGTAAATATTTGTATGACAATAACAAGATTCAACAACTGAGACATAAACTGAACAAGTTCTATAGACATGTGACTAACAGAAATTGAATAATGTGTCCCTGAACAAAAGGGGGGTCAAAATCAAAAGTAACAGTCAGTATCTGGTGTGGCCACCAGCTGCATTAAGTACTGCAGTGCATCTCCCCCTCTTGGACTGCACCAGATTTGCCAGTTCTTGCTGTGAGATGTTACCCCACTCTTCCACCAAGGCACCTGCAAGTTCCCGGACATTTCTGGGGGGGAATGGCCCTAGGCCTCACCCTCCTATCCAACAGGCCCCAGACGTGCTCAATGGGATTGAGATCCGGGCTCTTCGCTGGCCATGGCAGAACACTGACATTCCTGTCTTGCAAGAAATCACTCACAGAACGAGCAGTATGGCTGGTGGCATTGTCATGCTGGAGGGTCATGTCAGGATGAGCCTGCAGGAAGGGTGCCATATGAGGGAGGAGGATGTCTTCCCTGTAACGCACAGGATTGAGATTGCCTGCAAGCTCAGTCCGATGATGCTGTGACCCACCACCCCAGACCATGACGGACCCTCCACTTCCAAATCGATCCTGCTCCAGAGTACAGGCCTCAGTGTAACGCTCATTCCTTCGACGATAAACACAAATCCGACTATCACCCCTGGTGAGACAAAACCACGACTCGTCAGTGAAGAGCACTTTTTACCAGTCCTGTCTGGTCCAGTGACGGTGGGTTTGTGCCCATAGGTGATGGTGTTGCCGGTGATGTCTGGTGAAGACCTGCCTTACAACAGGCCTACAAGCCCTCAGTCCAGCCTCTCTTATCCTATTGCGGACAGTCTGAGCACTGATGGAGGGATTGTGCGTTCCTGGTGTAACTCAGGCAGTTGTTGTTGCCATCCTGTACCTGTCCCACAGGTGTGATGTTCGGATGTACCGATCCTGTGCAGGTGTTTTTACATGTGGTCTGCCACTGCGAGGACGATCAGCTGTCTGTCCTGTCTCCCTGTAGCGCTGTCTTAGGCGTCTCACAGTACGGACATTGCAATTTATTGCCCAGGCCACATCTGCAGTCCTCATGCCTCCTTGCAGCATGCCTAAGGCACGTTCACACAGATGAGCAGGGACCCTGGGCATCTTTCTTTTGGTGTTTTTCAGTCAGTAGAAAGGCCTCATTAGTGTCCTCAGTTTTCATAACTGTGACCTTAATTGCCTACCGTCTGTAAGCTGTTAGTGTCTTAACGACCATTCCACAGGTGCATGTTCATTAATTGTTTATGGTTCATTGAACAAGCATGGGAACAGTGTTTTAAACTCTTTACAATGAAGATCTGTGAAGTTATTTGGATTTGTATGAATTATCTTTGAAGACTGGGGTCCTGAAAAAGGGATGTTTCTTTTTTTGCTGAATTTGATAAGACTAGTTTTAGGCCTCCATTTCTCAGGGTGCCTCAACTTCTGGTCCATGAACAGGGCCAGTCCCTGATGGTTAACTGACCCTGATTAAGTCACTTCTACAGGCTAGTTGTAATGTAAATGGACATCCAAGGAGGAAGGATAATATATAGTATCTTAATAATAATATAGTAGCTTCCCAATATAGTATCTTACCAATCTGTGGTACAGGAATAGTTGAGAGACAGCCCCACTACTCAATGTAATCACAGCAGTGATTGTGCTAGCCTAACAAATGCCACTGATTAGCACTGTGACTCGATGCAGAAACACATAGCGTACCTTTACCACATAACCAAATGAGCAGGTTTCTATTTAATGACAAAAGGTTTGGCCTAATTCCATCTGTACTGTTTAGTGTCTAAAGATCTCTGTTAACTGGGTTTTCTCTCTCCACTGAGGTAGCCAGTCAATAAGCTCAAATGTACAGGGGGTTTAACCTCTGAACTTCCTCCCTAGAGTCCGGTCCTTAGACCTTATTGGTCGGTTTGTCCAGAAAGCCAATAGAAGAGTGGTTTAATTGATCCTGACAGTGGATCAGTATGTAGAGGAGCCATCCTTAATCAAAGTACATTAAGTTAGTGTCTCTCAGACGTTACGCAGTTTGAAATCTCATTAAGGATTGATTGAAAGACCTGTTAGTCTTTTTCTGCAGTGAGTTTCAGTGAGGACTGTTGTTCATGTTTGTTTGGGTTGCTTGCTGTATGTTTTTCTGGAGCAGGGACATAAATACAGGGGGTGCACAGTGTTAGCAGACTTAGTGCAGTCGAGTGCTAATGTGCCCTCAGTAACGAGACAGAGAAGAGAAGCAAAGAGGGAGAGAGAGGGAGGAGAAAGGGGGAGAGAGAGGGAGGAGAAAGGTGGAGAGGGAGGGAGGGAGGAGAAAGGGGGAGAGGGAGGGAGGAGAAAGGGGGGAGAGAGGGAGGAGAAAGGGGGAGAGAGAGGGAGGAGAAAGGGGGAGAGGGAGGGAGGAGAAAGGAGAGAGAGAGGGAGTAGAAAGGGGGAGAGAGAGGGAGAGAGAGGGAGGAGAAAGAGGGAGAGAGAGGGAGTAGAAAGGGGGAGAGAGAGGGAGGAGAAAGGGGGAGAGAGAGGGAGGATAAAGGGGAGAGGGAGGGAGGAGAAAGGGGGAGAGGGAGGGAGGAGAAAGGGGGAGAGAGAGGGAGGAGAAGGGGAGAGAGAGGGAGGAGAAAGGGGAGAGGGAGGGAGGAGAAAGGGAGAGAGAGGGAGTAGAAAGGGGGGAGAGAGAGAGAGAGGGAGGAGAAAGAGGGAGAGAGAGGGAGTAGAAAGGGGGAGAGAGAGGGAGGAGAAAGGGGGAGAGAGAGGGGTGGATTGTCTCAAGCTCCAGTCATGTTTATTTTGTCATTTTTTTATTTAACCTTTATTTAACTCTCTCCATGTGGTGATTGTCTGGCTCTATGAGGCTCTCAGTCGGCTTTATTTTGTCATGAGGCTATCCTTTCTATTAACCTATTAGCTCTCCATGTGCTCTATGAGGCTATCCTCAGTCGGCTCTATGAGGCTATCCTCCGTCGGCTCTATGAGGCTATCCTCAGTCGGCTCTATGAGGCTATCCTCAGTCGGCTCTATGAGGCTATCCTCAGTCGGCTCTATGAGGCTATCCTCAGTCGGCTCTATGAGGCTATCCTCAGTCGGCTCTATGAGGCTATCCTCAGTCGGCTCTATTAGGCTATCCTCAGTCGGCTCTATTAGGCTAGCCTCAGTCGGCTCTATGAGGCTATCTTCAGTCGGCTCTATGAGCCTAGCCTCAGTCGGCTCTATGAGGCCATCCTCAGTCAGCTCCTTGCATCAAGCACATCTGATCTACTTCCCTGATCGCTCTACTCCAATTCACTGCCAACTTTTGCTTCTTCTCTCCTTCGCTCTCTCGCTCCTCTCATCCTCAGCTCAGCCCCCCCGGCAGTATGTCTGACCTGAAAAGGCCCTTCTCTCTCTCTTCACTGGGAGCTCACAGCACAGCAGCTACAATAGTGTCACTGTTCAGCGCCCAGGGTTAGTGAGTAATCATGTATCATGGGGGTAGTATTTATTTAAGTAGTATTGACTATTTAATAGATTTAGTGAAGTAAATGTCATGATGAATGTGATTATTGTGTTCTTCCTGAAGCTGTTCTGTACAGCGACTGCAGTGTAAATGGATAGATGTTATTCTACATGTTCATATCATTAGTGTTATTGTGGTGTTTCCTGTGGTCTAGATTAGTAGTGGCCGTATTACAGTATCACTTCCTGGTGTGATGAGAACTGTTGCCACACTGATTAGATGGGAGGTTTGCAGTAATGCTGGATGGATTCGTTTTCTATGACTATGTGGTATTTGTCAAATGTGACAACCCACTGGGTACAGACGTCAATTCAGCGTCTATTGCACGTCGTCATTTCATTGAAACAACATTGATTCAACCAGTGTGTGTTCAGTGGGAAGCCACTGGAGTTGAAGAGGTGAGAAGTTGAAGTCCTGCTTAGATGACTCTCTCTCACACACACCCTGACAGGTTTCTACAGTGAAGGACCTGCCTTGTGTATTGCGTTCTAGATCTGGGTGAGCAAGTGTGTGAAGAAGGAACAAACGGTGTGTGTGTGCGTGTGCGTGTGTGTGCGTGCGCGCGTGTGGTGAAGAGACAGGCAGTGTCAACATTTGAAGCCAATTGAGTGGCGCTGACAGCTAGTGTGTGTGTGTGTGTGTGTGTGTGTGTGTGTGTGTGTGTGTGTGTGTGTGTGTGTGTGTGTGTGTGTGTGTGTGTGTGTGTGTGTGTGTGTGTGTGTGTGTGTGTGTGTGTGTGTGTGTGTGTGTGTGTGTGTGTGCTGACAGTGAGTGGCAGGAGCGTACGCAAAATGAAACAGAATAAAGCATGCAGGCTGGCGGAGACTCAAACACCGGCTGGTCAGACACACACACACATACACACACACACACACACACACACACACACACACACACACACACACACACACACACACACACACACACACACACACACACACATACACCCTGTATAGCTGTACAATACAGAATCAAGCACACAGACACACTGAGGTTTTTCCTCCTCAAGGTCATGATCATAGTGGTGGTTTCTCTCTTTAGTCTTTGTTGGCTGTGAAACGTGTCAGTCCTAGCTACAGGTATATAGTATAACTAGTGCATAGCCTCTGTGGGCTTCACTTTGAATTTGTCTTTCTACTCTTTACAAGTCCTGTCATGACACTTTCCCTTGACTTTCCCTGTCATGACACTTTGTCATGTCCCTTTCTCCTCTCCTCTGTCTTACTGTCCCTTTCTCCTCTCCTCTGTCTTACTGTCCCTTTCTCCTCTCCTCCATCTTACTGTCCCTTTCTCCTCTCCTCCGTCTTACTGTCCCTCTCTCCTCTCCTCTGTCTTACTGTCCCTCTCTCCTCTCCTCCATCTTACTGTCCCTTTCTCCTCTCCTCTGTCTTACTGTCCCTTTCTCCTCTCCTCTGTCTTACTGTCCCTTTCTCCTCTCCTCTGTCTTACTGTCCCTCTCTCCTCTCCTCTGTCTTACTGTCCCTCTCTCCTCTCCTCCATCTTACTGTCCCTTTCTCCTCTCCTCTGTCTTACTGTCCCTCTCTCCTCTCCTCTGTCTTACTGTCCCTTTCTCCTCTCCTCCGTCTTACTGTCCCTTTCTCCTCTCCTCCGTCTTACTGTCCCTCTCTCCTCTCCTCTGTCTTACTGTCCCTCTCTCCTCTCCTCTGTCTTACTGTCCCTTTCTCCTCTCCTCTGTCTTACTGTCCCTCTCTCCTCTCCTCTGTCTTACTGTCCCTCTCTCCTCTCCTCTGTCTTACTGTCCCTCTCTCCTCTCCTCTGTCTTACTGTCCCTCTCTCCTCTCCTCCGTCTTACTGTCCCTCTCTCCTCCCCTCCCCCTGACTGTCCCTTTCTCCTCTCCTCCGTCTTACTGT
Source organism: Oncorhynchus tshawytscha (assembly GCF_018296145.1). NCBI lineage: Eukaryota > Metazoa > Chordata > Actinopteri > Salmoniformes > Salmonidae > Oncorhynchus > Oncorhynchus tshawytscha. The sequence continues at coordinate 17,034,708 of NC_056459.1, forward strand.
CCCTCTCTCCTCTCCTCTGTCTTACTGTCCCTCTCTCCTCTCCTCTGTCTTACTGTCCCTCTCTCCTCTCCTCCGTCTTACTGTCCCTCTGTCCTCTCCTCCGTCTTACTGTCCCTTTCTCCTCTCCTCTGTCTTACTGTCCCTCTCTCCTCTCCTCTGTCTTACTGTCCCTCTCTCCTCTCCTCTGTCTTACTGTCCCTCTCCTCTGTCTTACTGACACTCTCTCCTCTCCTCTGTTTTACTGTCCCTTTCTCCTCTCCTCTGTCTTACTGTCCCTCTCTCCTCTCCTCCGTCTTACTGTCCCTTTCTCCTCTCCTCCGTCTTACTGTCCCTTTCTCCTCTCCTCTGTCTTACTGTCCCTCTCTCCTCCGTCTTACTGTCCCCTCCTCTCCTCTGTTACTGTCCCTTTCTCCTCTCCTCTGTCTTACTGTCCCTCTCTCCTCTCCTCTGTCTTACTGTCCCTCTCCTCTGTCTTACTGACACTCTCTCCTCTCCTCTGTTTTACTGTCCCTTTCTCCTCTCCTCTGTCTTACTGTCCCTCTCTCCTCTCCTCCGTCTTACTGTCCCTCTCTCCTCTCCTCTGTCTTACTGTCCCTTTCTCCTCTCCTCCGTCTTACTGTCCCTCTGTCCTCTCCTCTGTCTTACTGTCCCTTTCTCCTCTCCTCCGTCTTACTGTCCCTTTCTCCTCTCCTCTGTCTTACTGTCCCTCTCTCCTCTCCTCCGTCTTACTGTCCCTCTGTCCTCTCCTCCGTCTTACTGTCCCTCTCTCCTCTCCTCCGTCTTACTGTCCCTCTCTCCTCTCCTCTGTCTTACTGTATCTTTCTCCTCTCCTCCGTCTTACTGTCCCTCTCTCCTCTCCTCTGTCTTACTGTCCCTCTCTCCTCTCCTCTGTCTTTCTGTCCCTCTCTCCTCTCCTCTGTCTTACTGTCCCTCTCTCCTCTCCTCCGTCTTACTGTCCCTCTCTCCTCCCTCCCCCTGACTGTCCCTTTCTCCTCTCCTCCGTCTTACTGTCCCTCTCTCCTCTCCTCTGTCTTACTGTCCCTCTCTCCTCTCCTCTGTCTTACTGTCCCTCTCTCCTCTCCTCCGTCTTACTGTCCCTCTGTCCTCTCCTCCGTCTTACTGTCCCTTTCTCCTCTCCTCTGTCTTACTGTACCTCTCTCCTCTCCTCTGTCTTACTGTCCCTCTCTCCTCTCCTCTGTCTTACTGTCCCTCTCCTCTGTCTTACTGACACTCTCTCCTCTCCTCTGTTTTACTGTCCCTTTCTCCTCTCCTCTGTCTTACTGTCCCTCTCTCCTCTCCTCCGTCTTACTGTCCCTTTCTCCTCTCCTCCGTCTTACTGTCCCTTTCTCCTCTCCTCTGTCTTACTGTCCCTCTCTCCTCTCCTCCGTCTTACTGTCCCTTTCTCCTCTCCTCTGTCTTACTGTCCCTCTCTCCTCTCCTCTGTCTTACTGTCCCTCTCTCCTCTCCTCTGTCTTACTGTCCCTCTCCTCTGTCTTACTGACACTCTCTCCTCTCCTCTGTTTTACTGTCCCTTTCTCCTCTCCTCTGTCTTACTGTCCCTCTCTCCTCTCCTCCGTCTTACTGTCCCTCTCTCCTCTCCTCTGTCTTACTGTCCCTTTCTCCTCTCCTCCGTCTTACTGTCCCTCTGTCCTCTCCTCTGTCTTACTGTCCCTTTCTCCTCTCCTCCGTCTTACTGTCCCTTTCTCCTCTCCTCTGTCTTACTGTTCCTCTCTCCTCTCCTCCGTCTTACTGTCCCTCTGTCCTCTCCTCCGTCTTACTGTCCCTCTCTCCTCTCCTCCGTCTTACTGTCCCTCTCTCCTCTCCTCTGTCTTACTGTATCTTTCTCCTCTCCTCCGTCTTACTGTCCCTCTCTCCTCTCCTCTGTCTTACTGTCCCTCTCTCCTCTCCTCTGTCTTACTGTCCCTCTCTCCTCTGTCTTACTGTCCCTCTCTCCTCTCCTCCGTCTTACTGTCCCTCTCTCCTCTCCTCCGTCTTACTGTCCCTCTCTCCTCTCCTCTCCTCTGTCTTACTGTCCCTCTCTCCTCTCCTCCCTCTTACTGTCCCTCTGTCCTCTCCTCCCTCTTACTGTCCCTCTCTCCTCTCTCCTCTCCTCCCCCTTACTGTCCCTCTCTCCTCTCCTCCCCTCCCCTGACTGTCCCTCTCTCCTCTCCTCCCCCTTACTGTCCCTCTCTCAGGGTTGGGGGAGTAACAGATTATGATAAATGATAAATGATAAATGATAAATGATAAATGATATATATTAATGTAAAGATATCATTTAATCTAATTATTACATGTAGTAGAAAGTGATGGGTTAGAAGAAGCCTATATAACCAACCCATTAAGTAACATTGAACATCCATATATGACCAGCTATGTAAACGTTAACATTGATTTATCATGTAATAGATGTTGTTCAATTGGTAACATACATTTTTGTCTTCTTCTAATGCCTCTTAATGGGAAAGTAATCTAAAAGTAACGGAATGTAATCAGATTACATTACTGAGTTTGGGTAATCCAAAATTTACATTACTAATTACAATTATGGACGGGTAACTAGTAACTGTAACGGATTACACTTAGAAGGTAATCTACCCAACCGTGCCCTCACTCCTCTTCTCCCCCTGTCCCTATCCTCTCCTCTGTCAGATGATGTGTGTGTATACGTAATGTATAATTCTCTCCTTTCCTGTCCCCTGTCATATAGATTCTACGTATCTGTACGAGGTACACTCCGGACCAGGACACCATGACGTTCTCAGACGGGCTGACCCTGAACCGGACCCAGATGCACAACGCAGGTTTCGGCCCGCTCACCGACCTGGTGTTCACCTTCGCCCACCAGCTGCTGCCCATGGAGATGGACGACACAGAGACAGGCCTGCTCAGCGCCATCTGCCTCATCTCTGGAGGTACACTACACCTTCTTCACTTTCTTTGAAGGTTGCATATATTCATTAAGCATCTGTCATTAGTGTCATTACTGTTGAATAGTATGTCAGAAGAGATGGAATGTCTAAATAAAAGTCTGAATTTTGTGACACAGAGACAGACAGGCCACCTCAGTCCCATCTGGGGGGGTAAGAAGGTGACTGTTATCTCCAGAGGCGGGCACCACAGTGGGGTGTACATACCCAGCGGGCACCAGACTGGGGGGCAAGGAGAGAGATGGGGCTGGACAAGGAGAGAGACGGGAGGAGAGAGACTGGGCTGGGCAAGGAGACGGGGCTGGGCAAGGAGACGGGGCTGGGCAAGGAGAGAGACGGGGCTGGGCAAGGAGAGAGACGGGAGGAGAGAGACTGGGCTGGGCAAGGAGAGAGACGGGGCTGGGCAAGGAGAGAGACGGGGCTGGGCAAGGAGAGAGACGGGGTTGGGCAAGGAGAGGCGGGGCTGGGCAAGGAGAGAGACGGGGCTGGGCAAGGAGAGAGACGGGGCTGGGCAAGGAGAGAGACGGGGCTGGGCAAGGAGAGAGACGGGGCTGGGCAAGGAGAGAGACGGGGCTGGGCAAGGAGAGAGACGGGGCTGGGCAAGGAGAGAGACGGGGCTGGGCATGGAGAGAGACGGGGCTGGGCAAGGAGAGAGACTGGGCTGGGCAAGGAGAGAGACGGGCTGGGCAAGGAGAGAGACGGGGCTGGGCAAGGAGAGAGACGGGGCTGGGCAAGGAGAGAGACGGGCTGGGAAAGGAGAGAGACGGGCTGGGCAAGGAGAGAGACGGGGCTGGGCAAGGAGAGAGACGGGCTGGGAAAGGAGAGAGACGGGGCTGGGCAAGGAGAGAGACGGGCTGGGAAAGGAGAGAGACGGGGCTGGGCAAGGAGAGAGACGGGCTGGGCAAGGAGAGAGACGGGGCTGGGCAAGGAGAGAGACGGGGCTGGGCAAGGAGAGAGACGGGCTGGGAAAGGAGAGAGACGGGCTGGGCAAGGAGAGAGACGGGGCTGGGCAAGGAGAGAGACGGGCTGGGAAAGGAGAGAGACGGGGCTGGGCAAGGAGAGAGATTGGTCGGTGCCAGAGACCGAGAGATGGTGATTTAAGAAGTAGTAAAAGTTGCCCAGAGTCTAAGGTTGAAAGGGTGCCTTTGGGGTAGATGTGAATGCTCGGACAAGTCATTAGAAAGGCAGTAAAACACTTCTGATACAGACTTAGACAGACTCAAAGTCTGGAATCAGGTCATCCATAGGTCCATCTCTGTGAGGCGGGGTGTTTGTTGGACTGTTCTCACAGGAAATGAGTGTGTTCTGTTCAGCCTGTTTCAGCACACAACACCCAGGCAGTAGTTCTCCCTCAGCTGAGACATGGAAGGCAGACATTGATTGAAACACACACACACATTGAGCTCTACATTTTTCCATAATGCAGTTGCAAACACGCACATGCGCACACACACACTCTGACACACGCTCCTCCCAAGGCAGCTAACCACCAAGAACAACTGTTCCCCGGGCACCGATGACGTGGATGTGGATTAAGGCAGCCCCCCACACCTCTCTGATTCAGAGGGGTTGGGTTGAATGTGGAAGACACATTTTCAGTTGTACAACTGACTAGGTATCCCCCTTTCGCCCTGCTCTGACTCTGAAGTTTCCATTCCAATGTGTGAATCCCCAGAGCCTTCACATATATTACATGCTGTTGCATAATCCACAGAGGAAATAACTAAACACTCTGTGACTCTGTGACTGGGAGGCAGGCCTCCGTTCCCACAGCAGGAGCTGGTTCTTTCAACACACACTGACCACTTATGGATTGAATTGGTACTGAAAGCATTACAAGGGACAATGTGAAAAATAGAAGGTGATAAGAATATCATAAAGGGCTACTGTCTCTTGAGAACTAAGCGGTTTATAATACAGAGGAGTTGGTGGATTGTATATATGTTTCCTAAACCATAAACCCTTTTAATGTTCAATGGAAACCGTTGAAGTTGGATTACTTCTGAGTTAGATTTCAGACTCCCTCGTTTCTAGACATGTACAGCACATCTTCTTTAATGCCAACTGTAGCAGAGTGCAGGCTGATGGTCTGGTGAAGGCCTAGCGTTTCCCTACTGTATGACTCTGGGATGTGGCTTTCTAACTCGGTCCTACATAGCCTATGTACAAAGAAGCTGCTTCATGAATTTGAAATTGATCTGTGTGACTCGCTCTCACTCACTATCTCTCTCACTCAATCTGTCTCTCTCACTCTCTCGCTCTCACTCACTATCTCTCTCACTCAATCTGTCTCTTGCTCTCACTCTCTCGCTCTCACTCTCTCTCTCTCACTCACTATCTCTCTCACTCAATCTGTCTCTCTCACTCTCTCGCTCTCACTCACTATCTCAATTCAATTCAATTCAAGGGCTTTATTGGCATGGGAAACATGTGTTAACATTGCCAAAGCAAGTGAGGTAGATAATATATAAAGTGAATATATAAAGTGAAATAAACAATAAAAATTAACAGTAAACATTACACATACAGAAGTTTCAAAACAATAAAGACATTACAAATGTCATATTATATATATACAGTGTTTTAACAATGTACAAATGGTTAAGGTATACAAGGGAAAATAAATTAGCATAAATATGGGTTGTATTTACAATGGTGTTTGTTCTTCACTGGTTGCCAATTTTTTCTCGTGGCAACAGGTCACAAATCTTGCTGCTGTGATGGCAAACTGTGGAATTTCACCCAGTAGATATGGGAGTTTATCAAAATTGGATTTGTTTTCGAATTCTTTGTGGATCTGTGTAATCTGAGGGAAATATGTCTCTCTAATATGGTCATACATTGGGCAGGAGGTTAGGAAGTGCAGCTCAGTTTCCACTTCATTTTGTGGGCAGTGAGCACATAGCCTGTCTTCTCTTGAGAGCCATGTCTGCCTACGGCGGCCTTTCTCAATAGCAAGGCTATGCTCACTGAGTCTGTACATAGTCAAAGCTTTCCTTAACTTTGGGTCAGTCACAGTGGTCAGGTATTCTGCCGCTGTGTACTCTCTGTGTAGGGCCAAATAGCATTCTAGTTTGCTCTGTTTTTTTGTAAATTCTTTCCAATGTGTCAAGTAATTATCTTTTTGTTTTCTCATGATTTGGTTGGGTCTAATTGTGCTGATGTCCTGGGGCTCTGTAGGGTGTGTTTGTGTTTGTGAACAGAGCCCCAGGACCAGCTTGCTTAGGGGACTCTTCTCCAGGTTCATCTCTCTGTAGGTGATGGCTTTGTTATGGAAGGTTTGGGAATCGCTTCCTTTTAGGTGGTTATAGAATTTAACGGCTCTTTTCTGTATTTTGATAATTAGTGGGTATCGGCCTAATTCTGCTCTGCATGCATTATTTGGTGTTCTACGTTGTACACGGAGGATATTTTTGCAGAATTCTGCGTGCAGAGTCTCAATTTGGTGTTTGTCCCATTTTGTGAAGTCTTGGTTGGTGAGCGGACCCCAGACCTCACAACCATAGAGGGCAATGGGCTCTATGACTGATTCAAGTATTTTTAGCCAAATCCTAATTGGTATGTTGAAATTTATGTTCCTTTTGATGGCATAGAATGCCCTTCTTGCCTTGTCTCTCAGATCGTTCACAGCTTTGTGGAAGTTACCTGTGGCGCTGATGTTTAGGCCAAGGTATATATAGTTTTTTGTGTGCTCTAGGGCAACAGTGTCTAGATGGAATTTGTATTTGTGGTCCTGGTGACTGGACCTTTTTTGGAACACCATTATTTTGGTCTTACTGAGATTTACTGTCAGGGCCCAGGTCTGACAGAATCTGTGCATAAGGTCTAGGTGCTGCTGTAGGCCCTCCTTGGTTGGTGACAGAAGCACCAGATCATCAGCAAACAGCAGACATTTGACTTCGGATTCTAGTAGGGTGAGGCCGGGTGCTGTAGACTTTTCTAGTGCCCGCGCCAATTCGTTAATATATATGTTGAAGAGGGTGGGGCTTAAGCTGCATCCCTGTCTCACCCCACGACCCTGTGTGAAGAAATGTGTGTGTTTTTTGCCAATTTTAACCGCACACTTGTTGTTTGTGTACATGGATTTTATAATGTCGTATGTTTTACCCCCAACACCACTTTCCATCAGTTTGTATAGCAGACCCTCATGCCAAATTGAGTCGAAGGCTTTTTTGAAATCAACAAAGCATGAGAAGACTTTGCCTTTGTTTTGGTTTGTTTGGTTGTCAATTAGGGTGTGCAGGGTGAATCTTTCTCACTCAATCTGTCTCTCTCGCTCTCACTCACTATCTCTCTCACTCAATCTGTCTTTCGCTCTCACTCTCTCGCTCTCGCTCAATATCTCTCTCACCCAGTCGGTCTCTCGCTCTCACTCACTATCTCTCTCACCCAGTCGGTCTCTCTCACTCTCTCGCTCTCACTCACTATCTCTCTCACTCAATCTGTCTCTCTTGCTCTCACTCACTATCTCTCTCACTCAATCTGTTGCTCTCACTCACTATCTCTCTCTCACTCAATCTGTCTCTCTCTCAGACCGGCAGGACCTGGAGGAGCCCTCTAAGGTAGACCAGCTCCAGGAGCCTCTACTGGAAGCTCTGAAGATCTACGTGAGGAAGAGGAGGCCCAGCAAGCCACACATGTTCCCCAAGACCCTGATGAAGATCACTGACCTCCGCAGCATCAGCGCCAAAGGTACAGACATCACAGAGAAGAATATTCTAATAAAACTGAGTAGAAATGAGCCCACTATAGATTCAATAGCAGTTCAGTAGGAAAACTTTGTACACTAATGCCCTATAACATCATTTTGCAATACGTTGGTTTTGCAATATGTCCTTTCCTCTCCCTCCAGGTGCGGAGCGGGTCATCTCGCTGAAGATGGAGATCCCTGGGTCTATGCCTCCTCTGATCCAGGAGATGCTGGAGAACTCAGAGGGCCAAGACGGCCAGAGCAGCACCGAGGGCGAGGACGGCAGCAGCCCCAAGAAGGGAATCCCTAAAGGGGGTAAATCCTGCCCTGTGTCCCCTGACCCTGACCCAGATGCTTCAGACAGCGACGGGCCCACAGCGGCCCCCAAGGAGGAGGAGGAAGAGGACCCCTAGGTCCCCGTTGGAACTCAGGGGCCTCTCAGACTGACACTCTCTCTCTCACTGACATTCCTTTGCAGAAAAAAAAAAAACACAAAAAAAAACTGAAAATAGGTAAACCGCATGGTGTACCAGGCATAGTGGACCCCCCTCCTTCTCCCCTCTCCTCTCCTCCTCCCCTCAGGCCGTTGGTCCCTTAATGAACCACCACCACCTTTGCTTGTTCTTATGTTATCCTTTACGTTTGTTTTTTCCTTCTCTCTCTTTATCACTTTATTTTCCCTTTAAAAAATGACAACACTAAAACCTAAAAGGACCAGTGGTTGGTTTGTGTATAATTCTACATTTATTGAGCTCTTATTTTGGCGTTGTGTCTTGGGGACTAGGGTGTGATTGGTCGAGTTGGGTTTGACCTCACCCGGCCACGCCCACTTACTTGTTATACACAAAGGTCATAGGTCATCCTCCTCAGGTCTCCTGTATAAATTCATCCCTGCATGATGGACTCGACAAGTTTAATAAGTAGTTTTAATCTCTCTCTCTCTCTCTCTCTCGGTCTCTCTCTCTCTCTGTCTGTCTCTCTCCCTCTCTGTTTCTCTCCCTCTCTGTTTCTCTCCCTCTGTCTCTCTCCCTCTACTGTCTATCTCTCTCTGTCTCTCGCTCTCTGTCTCTGTCTCTCCCTGTCTCTCCCTCCCTGTCTCTCTCTCTCCCGGTCTCTCTCTCTCCCGGTCTCTCTCTCTCCCTCGACTGTCTCTCTCCCTCTCTGTCTCATATTGTTGGAATACATTGTATATACCATTGTTAGAAATCTGTCTGTTTCTACGATGAATTTTGTGGTGCTTTTTCCATTGTCTTAAATATTATTGTTTGATGCGAAACAGTACATACATGACAAAGTTCATGTAAAAGTCCTTTACAAAAACAGTCATATAGACAGTATGGAAGACTAATACTTTATATTTGTTCCTCTATTTAAAGCTGTTTTTTGTTTTGTCTTTTATAACTCATTATGTTGACGTCTCCATCAGTTTACATTACATCACCATAAAGCCAGAGTGCTAGAGGCTTGTCTCCCCTGTCAGTGGCTGCATCTCTTCAGCAGCTTCCTCAGACTGTCGAGGCCATAGATATACAATGACTAGATTGAATCTAGATAAACTATTACCAGATTGGATCTGTCTATCACAGATAACAGACTGTAATTTAATGTACAGGGCTTCTGAGGTTAAAAGGATTCTGAGATTTTATCATTAAATGACATTCCCAGAGAGAAACCAAGCAGTCTTAACAAGTGACATCTCTGGGGAAAGATAAGGCTTAAGCGACTCTCTTTGACAAAGACTTTCCTTAACCCCAAGCTTGTGCCACTGAGAAATGTAGATGTTTTATGAATTTGGTTATACATTTGAAGTTTCCTTGCAATTCTCTTGAACATTCTCCACAATCTGTGCAGTTAAATGCATTGTTATTACAGTGTTAAAATGTAAATGACTTCTCTTCGCTGATTCAATCTAGTAATTATACATTAATGGCTGTCAGCAACTACAAGCGTCTGCGCAACACAAAATGCACATTGCGTTCTGGGCCAGGATTACAAAGGAGTCCTGTAGGCCCAGAATCACTACCTACCCCTTCTTACATATTTGCATACATAAGTGTCTTGTTTTGGAAGGAAACCATGGGGACATTGCAATCATTAAAATACATATTCATGACCTAACCGCTCGGCTGGGAAGATTGTACACTAGACTCTAGTAGCCACTGTGCATTCTTAGTTCTAGTCCTACAGAGTGACTGACCGTTGCCTTGCTCCTCCACAAGTCCTGTGCATAACTACAGTGATGCAAAGGAGATTTTTACACGACCCTTAACCCCTGAGACGTGCAGTAATTATAGATAGACAAGGTAGCGTTCATTTGGTTTGCAACATCAAAGAATGTTTGGATATAAATATATTATGTAAACATGCGCTTCTCTATCATGTAGAATAGGGAATCATGTCCGCTCTAAAACAAGAATATATTTTCCTGAACGTTGCATCTCCTGAACCCAACCCTGCAGATCCACTAGACAGCACTTTTTCTCAGGGATGAGGAATGATGTCCCATATCGGCCACCGCCACAACAGCCTTTCTGATCTTCTAAATATATTCTTAGTAAAGCTGGTTTTCTTTAGAGCCTAAGGGCTAAATTTAGTCCATAGCACTGAAGATCTGCGTAATCCCGCGATTAAAATGTAAAGGAAATGTTCCCACTTTCGCGGAGACTGCATTCACGGTAAACGCTGCATATGACTGCTCAATCGGAAATTACACTGTTCTTCAGCTCTACGGATTGGATCTAACTCTAAATCACAGATATGAATTTGGACACTATTTATAAAGTTAATAGCCTAGAATCCAAAATGAATATTGCTCTGTTTGTTTCACTGTTGTGAAGTGAAACAGAGTGATATTCAGTGTGGAAGCCAGGCTATAGACAATATAATTTATTCAGATGTTGACCAGTTACTCAACTAGCACAAAGGCAATACTTCTCATAGTACTATTAGAAACCTTGAAGGTGAATTATATGTAGCCAACATAATGTTAAGGGTGATAGTAATAAACAGTTTTCTTTATCATTCTTAAGGGTAATAATAATTTGGCATAAACTGTTTTGGGTGATTATTGAGTCACTCATCTCAGAGGTATAGAGAGTTTTTAAAATTCTGAATAGAGGCAAACATTTTACCACAAGGGAACAGATGACCACTGTAGTCAGTCAGCTAGAAGGTTGGGGTCAATTCCTGTTGGATTATTTCAGTTTGCTTCCTGAATAGACTGAATTGATATGGAATTGACCCCAACCCTGGCTAGAACCTTTCAGAACCATCTCCTCTCCTCCATATCAACACCACACGTAATAGATACATATCTTAAGGGGAAAACAAAACTGTCTCCGTTGTTCCATGTTTGAATGTGAATATGCCATTCAGGCTTTACATAGGAATGATATGCAGTGTTAAAGGAATACTTACTTTAAAGCAGCGTTTTGTCAAATTCATTGCATCTCATAGTATGTATGACAAAAAATTAAATGCTCTCTTTCCCTCCAAGGGAGAGAGGGATGTAGGGTAAAACAATCCTGGTGGCTCATCACAAGAGCAGTGTGGGTGAATCTCAATAGTCTTCCCTACATTCCTCTCCCTTGATGCCGCGCCTCCTTCTCAAAACGCATTGGAGGAAAGGGTGCAGAACCTCACACCTTCTACAATGTGTGTTGTTGAGGTGAGGAATCGAGGATGTGATGAATCACGGAAAGACTTCTGACATTTACCCTGAGTGTCTTTGAAGTTGGAAAACTTATTTCACAGCTGAAGAATGTCTACATCCATCTCCCTAGTGACCTGAGCGCCACCTACAGGCACCAGGTGACACGGCAGGGAACTCAATCCATTCCACAATGCCGAATTGACATTGGTTTCTGTTGAATGTTGTACCGATGTAACTGTTAATATTTACTACTACTATCTCACTGCAGACTTGTTCATGTATTAGATGGTGTGTGTGTGGTGTGCTTTATGTCTCAACTAATGGCAGCTTTAGGCTATCTGACTTCTCAGAGCTTCATCTCATAGCCAGCCCCTCTTGGGTAGCAGCTGCTCACCCCCACATCATTTAGGACCAAATGGTCTCAGTACCTGAGCATGGGTTCACAATAGGGTTGCAAAATTCCAGAAACCTTCCCCAAATTCCTTTTTTTGGTGGGCGGGGGGGAGGTCATGGTCAGAGGATTTTCGTAATCAAGAGGGAATAAGCTAAAGGAATTTCCAACGTGGAATTCTTCAATTTGTGAAAAGTTTCCATAATTTCGAAACCCTAGTTTCCCCGATGTCATTGCTGATCAAACAACAGAGCTGCTTTCCCCTCTTCAGTTGGAATGCCAAGCAGCTGTCACTAAATCAATCAACTGACAGAAATTTGTTTAAGTCAATAAACGGAATAGGATCAATACATGTACCGGAAGGGGGCAACGTACTGAACATTGCAGATAGAAATACACTGAATAGATCTGGCACAACGAGTCCATACTCTACAAGTCAGTGGTGTCTGTTCTATGCAACGTATTTCTATATGCATGTTCCACCGCTGTGCCCTACATTATCCAACTATCCAGTAGAAGCATGACTGTGAACCTCAAAAAAATGTACCTTCGAAAGCAACTTTGTTGGTATGCCTGTTCAAAAATGTTCAAAAGTTTAACATTTACAAATAGTGTATATGATTGCCTTTTTCACCCCATCGGTATCAGAAAACCTCATTGTCATCATATGCAGTGTTGTATAGTTAGTGTTATTATGAAGAGACATGATCAAATTATGGTTGAGTTTTCTTAACTTTGTCTTTCTGGAGGGTGGGCAGGGCAGCAGGGAGTTGTCATGGTGATTATACATTTACCCAGAACCTCCTGCTGGCCTGGCGGGAAGAGAAAGCAGGAAGTCCTCATAGGGAGCTTCTATCTTGTTTTCGTTTTCAATATTGTCTGTTTGTATATTAACAATGCTTTATATGTTCATATACTGTTTAACTTTACCATGAAATGCCCTGGCAAAGTAATAAAAATATATTTATTTTAAAATACATAACGTGTTAACATGTCATAACCCGAATATTTAGATTTACTGTAACCTCGAAGCCTTGAATAGTGTGTGTGTGTGTGTGTGTGTGTGTGAGAGAGAGAGAATTGTGTTCCTACGGTTCTGCTCTGCAGGAAATAGGGTGAAGTCAATTAAGAAAATCTTACAGAAAACCCAACAGCCTGAGAATAATTTACATTTCATTGTTTACTTCCAAGTTCATGTTCAAAAAGGTACATAGTCTCTTCTTAAAATGTGCTGAAGCACCGCGTTCCTAACTTCTAAAAGCTGTTTAGGACAAATACAGAACATTTCCATGGTAATAATAATAATTTAAAAAACCAAATTGTTTTGTATGTATAATAAAAAGTGTAAAACACCTACACAGTAGAAAGCATGAAACGTCACCATTAAAATTAAAGGGGGGATGTACAAAAGTCTGTGGGACACAGCACAGGGTTATTTCAACCAGCGTGTGTCTGGTCCTGGTTGAATACTTCAAAACTAAATTCTTCCTTCTTACGTTGAAATAATCACATGATATTTAAACATGACTGGATATTTATACAACCACTGCCTACACCTATCCCACCTCTCAGATGATTTGTTCTAGAAAGTCAAGGAAGGATGCACGTTAAAATTACTCAAGCGATGTGTGTGCAAATGGCTGTTCAAAGTGTTTAAAAACCCATCCTTCCTGATTTCATCAAGGTGATCACAGATCATAATTGATTGGATAGGTGACAGCATGGGGTACCAACCAATGAAGATCTGTGATTACTTCAAGGGAGGGAGAAAGCATTGGAACAGAGCCTGTGTGGGAGGGATTCCATGGTCTAGTCGAACATGTCGTACTGATCGTCGTCTGACCCTGACGCTGACTCAGCAAAGTACTTCACTTCCTTCTTGGCCCTGCTTCTGCACGGTCGGTCTCGGGATGCCGTGCCGGATTGGCTGAAACGGTTGGAGTCTACATCATCATCATCTGACATGGGGGGTGGGGTCACGGCTGCTTTCTTTGACAGTTTCTACACAGGGAGAAGACGAGAAGACTAAGTATCTTGTTGTATGGAAGTCTTCGTTTTTTAGTATCTTCTTATATCCTATATGATTCAATGACACACACACACTTTCTTACCCTACTGGTAGGGGCTTTGGGTGTTTTCCCAGGAGTCTTCTTGGGACTGAAATCATACTCTTCAGATTCAGACTGTTTCCTCTTCCTCCCTCCACCTTTACCTACACAGGTAAGGAAAAATACACCCAGGTTACACTCGGTTCACACCCAGGTTACACTCGGTTCACACCCAGGTTACACTCGGTTCACACCCAGGTTACACTCGGTTCACACCCAGGTTACACTCGGTTCACACCCAGGTTACACTCGGTTCACACCCAGGTTACACTCGGTTCACACCCAGGTTACACTCGGTTCACACCCAGGTTACACTCGGTTCACACCCAGGTTACACTCGGTTCACACCCAGGTTACACTCGGTTCACACCCAGGTTACACTCTGTTCATACCCAGGTTACACTCAGTTCATACCCTTTTATAGTCAGTTTACACTTGTCAATCTTTTAGATTCATAGAGAAATAGAGTGTAAGCTTTCTGACTCCACTGGTCATTGTGAGGTAAGCCTGTACCTTTGAGTGGTGTTGTAGGCTTCTTGGTTCCGTTATCTGAGTCGGAGTCCCAAACGGACGTGTCCAACTTCTGTTTTGGTGGCTCTTTGGGTACTGGTGCTTTCCTGGGTTTGGGAGCTGCATCCGAAGGCTTCTTCACTGCTGTGGGTAACAGAGATCAATAATAACAAGGATCTCAACAAGACACCATGGCTGTGTCTAAAAAGGCATCCTATTCCCTATATAGTGCACTACTATAGACCAGAGCCCTATTCCCTATATAGTGCACTACTATAGACCAGAGCCCTATTCCCTATATAGTGCACTACTATAGACCAGAGCCCTATTCCCTATATAGTGCACTACTATAGACCAGAGCCCTATTCCCTATATAGTGCACTTTATTCAGCAGCATTATCCGTATCTTTTTAACCCCCCTTGGTAGTGAGATTTGTAGGAGGGATTCCTGGCATTACTCATCTCATATGTATATACTGTATTCTGTACTATTCTACTGTATCTCTGTCCGTTCCGCTCTGACATCGCTCATCCATATATGTATATAGTCTTCATTCATTCCTACTTAGATGTGTGTGTATTGGGTAAATGTTGTGTAATTTGTTAGATATTACTTGTTAGATATTACTGTACTGTCGGAGTTGGAAGCACAAGGATTTTGCCACACCAGCAATAACATCTGCTAATCACGTGTAGGTGACCAATAAAATGTGAATTGATTTGAGATTTGGTCAGGGGAAAGGTTAGCTAAAATGCTAGTTGTCTCCAACGCGACTCGAACACACAACCTCTTGATCTCGGTATACGCCCACCCATCCTCCCTGACCAACCTCCCTATTGTTCTGTCTTAAGTAAGCAGACCATTATTTAATTTGAAACGTAAGAAGTACTTAATGAAGGTACACAAATGTATGTCTGTTTAATGTGGCCAGGCTGTAGATACATATTTGGCTCTGTGTGTTACCTTTCTTAGCTGGGACAGGTTTGTCGAAGGCAGAGCTGCTGGAGTATGAGAAGGCCTTGTCATCCCCGTCACTGTCCAACTTCAGATCGTCTGGAAGAGAAGAGAAACTGACATTAACCCTCAGATGAACGCAGGGACTAGGAGCTTATTTACAGACATTTCATTTCTCATAGACAAACACACAAGACTGGAAATAAAAACAAGAAATATACATCTAAGTACAAGACAAGGCAAACATGCTGACCTTGCTGTGTGAACTCACCACTGTCATTGCTCTTTTCAGAGGAGCAGGCTGATTTGGAGGAGGAGAATATACTCTCTGGTTCCTTCTTCTTCTTTGCTGGTGAGACGGTGGTGGTGGTCTGTTTGGGCGATGGGAAGATATCTTCATCATCATTGCTGTGGTCATTGTATCGGTCTTTAGTTTCGGAGGAGGCAGTGAAGTCATCTTTGCAGGGCCGGGCTGGCGAGGATGCAGCATCATCATCATCATCCTCTTCCTCTCCTCCATCCTCTTCCTCACTGAAGTCAAATGTGTACTTGGGCTTGGCCGCTGAGGAACAGACAAAGTTCATTATAAATGTGGGTGTGTTTTGAATCACTTGTTGTAGTTTGATCGATTTGTAATGATTTCTGAAAGGCAGCATGTCCTAAAAGCCCACTACTAGTGATAAGGAAGAGCTACAGAGTTCATAGTGTGAGTCAAATCAGTGTTTTGAGAGCTGAGAACCGTAGCATAACCTCTCCTATTGCATATGGATTGCGTCACGCTGCTGTCAGACTTCAGGCTCATCAAGCCAGGGAGAACCAGACTTTCAAAGAGCTGATGGAGTTTCAAGTTATAGTCACCCCAGGTGACAGACAGCATAGTGTGTAGAATGACAATGAGGCAAAACTATTATGTTAGAATTAGCAAGGCCAGAGAGTTGTCTGACCACGTGACCTGCAAAGGGAAAAGATCACTGCCATTACATTGCTTTCTAACCAAGGAACATGACTTGAGGAGTGAACTGGGGTAGACAGGATATCCATCAACATTTGGAGGACAAATGGAATTAAATAAAAAAGCGTCTTTATTGCAAAAAGTAGAACCACAACGTTTCGGCTTTCGGGTTTTTACAGAAATAAGAATGAGGCTTTTAAACATTTCAAAATGGCCTCAAGGACCAATCACAAAGAATATGCAATTAAAAACATAAGATTGGTTAAAACAGTTTAAGAAAAACCAACCAATCGACTATGTGACTGGACCAGAAAAAACTCTAGGCCCAGATAATCTCTCGTAGACAGATCTACGTAACTGGTACAGTAGAATCTGTCGTGAAGGAATGGGACGAGCAGCAGTAGTTTCAGTGTTTCAGGGTTTTTCATTACTGGTGTCATTACTGGCATCTTTCCGATTTCAGAAGGCGGGGTGACATTCAAAGTGAGAGAGAGAGCTACTCGTTCCGGTTCTGTTCCTCATTCTAGCATCTCTTCAGCTCTTCTCTTTACAGGTATAGACCCAGAACTTAAATCGAGCAGCTGACCAATTACGCAAGACTTTAGTTCTGGGTTAACTGAGATTAGGGCCCAGTTAACTACTGTGATCAGGAAAAATGCCTTTCCCTAGTTCTAACAGGACAGTGAACACGAAGAAAACACCCTAAACCACAGTGAAAAAGGAAGCTACTGTCTGAACTTATCCAACACAAACCACTCTGTTTTAATGGTGTGTCCTAAGGAACACAACCCTGTAGGTAAGTGGTTACCTGAGGCCCGTTGTGACTTGGTGTCTCGGGGGATGACCACAGGTTCACTGTCCTCCAGGTCGCTCTCTGATTTGGACTCGTCCTCCGACCAGGGGTTACGCTTCTTCCCCTTCTTACCAGATGATCCTTTGGGTGTGGGGGGTTTCCTGGCTCTGGGAGTACCTGGTATAGAGAACATTTAGTCATTCAGATTTCAGGTCTTTTATTTAGTAGCCATGAAGTGTGATTAAAGTAAATAAGCGCCAAAGTTTCCTCTAGTGGTAGAACTTCTGACTCCCAACTACAAATTGCCCCAAGAGGAAGGGATACAATCCTTGGGTCTACCACCTACCTGTCTATCCCTCTCATATGTCTCCCCTTCTCCCCCAATTCATGACTGAACCCCAGTAAGATGAGACACATGAAAGGAGAATGGAACATCTGCTGACCTGGCTCCTTCTTCTCCTGTTTGACCCGGGGGGCCTTGGGCTTGGATGGGGTTGGGGCTGGTGTATTAGAGGAGGAGTTGAGGGAGTTCTCCCCTGTTCCCCCGTCTGATCCCAGCACTCCCATCTCATCATCAAACTCCAGCTTCATCACCAGGTCCGCATCACCCTGAGAGGCCAACACACACACACACACACGTCATGTCTAATGCCTGAAAACACACAGAGACCAATGCAAACAGTGCTGAGTTATGACGGAGGAATACAGTTGATCTAAGCTCACACGGCACTGGGTGTAAATCATCAACTTCAATGGTTGGAATTGTCTGGAAACATTACAGACTGGACTGTTAATAATGAAGCAGAGAGGATTCATCTTAAATATGACATGTTATACCTTCTTCTTCTTGGTCATCTTCTTGGAGGCGTCAGTCTTCATGGCCTGTGTGATGGTGGGTACGACCCTGCGGCCGTACAGCGAGGGCAGCGTCTCCTCCAGGTGGAGTTTCTTCACCTTGGGTTTGCCCACCTTGCCCTTCACCAGCTTGGTGCCTCTACCTGCACTCATGTCTGCCTGCTCCTGGGCCTCGATTTTCTGTCACATGCACAGAACACACCACAGTCACTTTTTGTAAATGGTCGAAGTCACTTGTATTGAGGTGACGGTTTATAGTGAAAGGAGATAAAAGCCAAACATATACGAATAGATCTGCTGTCAGTAAAGCCTGAGGAAAGAAACCTGGAGATTAACCGACTTCTCCCCAACAAAAGCAGTCTGGCACAAGTAGGCATAAATGATTGTAGTCCCTTCTTAAGCAGTGACTTAGATGAGTGACTCAGATGAGTGACAGAAGAGTGACTCTGCTGCACAGTGCTGGTACCACTCACATCCAGTTCTTCAATGAAGACGGCCAGGTCCTCCTTCCACAGATCCTCAGGAGACTTCCTCTGCAGCTCATTCAATTCTCCTTTCTGTTGAACAACACACACTCAGTTGATAAAAGACATGGTGCTAGTAACACAGAGTGTGTGGGTTCCTTTCCCTCTGCGATCACATACACGTATTAAAAAAGCACTGATATTCACATACTATGCTCCAAGAACAAAACATGCTCCACACACACAACCGTTCAAAGAGACACTCAGCCCCTGACTACTTGTGTAATGTTGCTGCAAATGAATAGCCCTTTGGGGACGATAAAGATCTATTGAATAGAATTGCACGTCTTTGACAGGCAGGTGTCTACACCCTTCCTCTCTGAGTCTGTACCTTGATGTCTCTCTGTCGGAGCAGCTCGTCCACCTTCTCCTTGGACAGGCACCACAGAGGCATGTTGAGGATGTAGTTGAAGTTTGGTCCCGACAATGACACAGAGTCCACAGAGCCATCACTGTCATTACCATCACGATCATCCTCCTCCAGAGCCTATAGAGACCAGGAAGATGTCCAATCAGAATACAGGGTGTTGAAGCCTCAAGTGGTCTCAGCCAGTCACAGGGCTGAAGGGTGGACAGTGGCAGGATGATAACAGTACCTTTTCCTGTGCTTTGGTCCATGCTGCCACAGGGTCCGAATCAAAGCCTTTCTGCACCAGCATCCTGATCAGATCCCTCTTAGACTTGTTCTCTATAGACAAACAACATTAATATAGCAGTACTCTAGTACCAAATTGCCAATTGAAATAAATATTGAGGGAGAGACAGAGGCAGAGACAGAGACAGAGACAGTGGGAGAGACAGTGGGAGAGGCAGAGGGAGAGGCAGAGACAGGGGCAGAGACAGAGGGAGAGACAGTGGGAGAGACAGAGGGAGAGGCAGAGACAGGGGCAGAGGGAGAGACAGAGACAGGGGCAGAGACAGGGGCAGAGACAGGGGCAGAGGGAGAGACAGAGACAGGGGCAGAGGGAGAGACAGAGACAGAGACAGGGGCAGAGGGAGAGGGAGACAGACAGGGGCAGAGGGAGAGACAGGGGCAGAGGGAGAGACAGAGGGAGAGACAGAGACAGGGGCAGATGGAGAGACAGAGACAGGGGCAGAGGGAGAGACAGGGGCAGAGGGAGAGACAGAGGGAGAGACAGAGACAGGGGCAGAGGGAGAGACAGAGGGAGAGACAGAGACAGAGGCAGAGGGAGAGACAGAGACAGAGGCAGAGGGAGAGTCCTCTCCCTCTCCTTCTCCTTCTGGGATGCAGTTAAAATTCTCACCGATTGTGATCTTTCCTTCGATCTTCTCCAGTACAAATCGTGCCTGATTGGACAGTTTGGAAGCCTCCGCCCCCAGGCTCCCCACTAACCAATCCTTCCTCAGTTTGTAGTAGTGCAACCGCAGCTCAAAGAACTCCTTGAGAATGTCCTGGACCGAGTCATACCTCTTCAGACAGCCCATGTGGTCAAACAACACCTGAGGGGAGAACAACTACTTTAGATAGTTCTCCTTTCCAAAACAGGTTAAAAACCATGAAACACCTCAAAATGTTTTTCCCTTTTTAGATGATAGACTCATTCCAAAGAATCCCATCATCCAGACAGATGTGATTCCTATAATAGGAGTGCTCTGTATATACACAAAACAGAGCACTTCATCCAAAGAGGTGTGTATAATGAATAAACAGTGGGAGTCAATACAGCTATATGTTCAACTCAAATACAGGGTCGTATTCATTAGGGAAACTGTTTTGCTACGGATAATGAAACCAAGGCATTTATTATAAAACAAGCTCAGGTAGTTTCTCCCTGTTTCAGTCCGTTTTCTTCTGTTTGGTGCCTAGTGAATAGAACCCAGATTTGGGGAGTGGTACTAACCATGGAGTTGCAGGTGAGGCTGGACTGTAGCTTGAAGACTTTGTGTAGTCCAGCAGCCTCTGCCTGGGCCAGCTTCTCCTCTGACATGCGAACTACAAACTTGACAGTTTGGTCCGTGTGGTACTCCTTATAGTCATTAATCAGAGCTGGAGTCTTCTCTGTCCCCTGGAGCATGGGCTCTAGTACCGACTCCTTGTAGGCCTGGAGGGAGAGAGGGAGGGGAGGGAGAGAGAGGAGAGAGGGAGGGGAGGGAGAGAGAGAGGAGAGGGGGAGGAGAGTGAGAGAGAGAAAGAGGGGCAGGAGGAGAGAGAACAGAGTCCATTACAAGAACTAACAAACACAACATCACAGCATAGAAACAAAGGTTCAACATCTCCTTCACTCATTCCGTCAAAGCAGCTAGATGACCAGAAGTGCTGGACAGGTGTGATATATCCTGTCCTTAGCAATAGTGTACCTGTGTCCAGGTGTGATATATCCTGTCCTTAGCAATAGTGTACCTGTGTCCAGGTGTGATATATCCTGTCCTTAGCAATAGTGTACCTGTGTCCAGGTGTGATATATCCTGTCCTTAGCAATAGTGTACCTGTGTCCAGGTGTGATATATCCTGTCCTTAGTGTACCTGTGTCCAGGTGTGATATATCCTGTCCTTAGTGTACCTGTGTCCAGGTGTGATATATCCTGTCCTTAGTGTACCTGTGTCCAGGTGTGATATATCCTGTCCTTAGTGTACCTGTGTCCAGGTGTGATATATCCTGTCCTTAGTGTACCTGTGTCCAGGTGTGATATATCCTGTCCTTAGTGTACCTGTGTCCAGGTGTGATATATCCTGTCCTTAGCAATAGTGTACCTGTGTCCAGGTGTGATATATCCTGTCCTTAGCAATAGTGTACCTGTGTCCAGGTGTGATATATCCTGTCCTTAGCAATAGTGTACCTGTGTCCAGGTGTGATATATCCTGTCCTTAGCAATAGTGTACCTGTGTCCAGGTGCGAACGGGCAGCTCAGTGATCTCAATGGTGTTCTTGTCCAGGACAGAGATCTCTCCACTGACCATGTACTGGTTCTGACCCAACTCATGGATCACGCCTTTAAAGTTCTTATAGCTGGGCAGCTGGAAAAGGAGAGACGTAGGAATATTTAGTCAGTCGTCATTATGTTAGCTGACTTACTTATAACATGATTAACACAAATCTTGATTTTTGTTCCCAGCAGTGGACTCCAGCCTGCTGAACTTCTGGATGACCGCAGACACAGAAAGTTGGTGGTTTATCCAGTTCTATCAAAAAATGTTTTAAAATCCCAAATGACAATTGACTTAGCTAAAGGTTTTAATGTATAATGGTATCAATCTACAAAAATATTAAAATCGGAGTTGATATGCTTTAAGCAATAAAATCCTAAAAACCAAATGGACAATAGCGCTGCTTGTGGGTCCACAACAAATCCCCCCCTGGGACAATAAAGTTGATCTTATGTAATGAAATACGTTTGAACGTTGTAAATGTTCACCATCGGCAGGGGGTCCTGCATGTTGAGCATGCGGTACAGGTTGTTGACGATCTCTCTGTGGTCGTAGTTGGGGATCTTGCAGGCCCAGCCCGTCCCGATGCCCTCGGCCCCGTTCACCAGCACCAAAGGGAGGATGGGGATGTACCACTCTGGCTCCACCTTCTGGTTGTCATCATTCAGGAACTTCAGCAGGCTGGAGTCCACCGCTGGGAACAACATCTTGGCCAGAGGACTGAGAAAGTGACATTACTTCATAATAAATACATTTTTAAAGCATTTTTTAGTTAGTTGTAATAGTTTTAATGTGTTTTATGAAAGGTGATGTATAAACAAAGTTTACCTGAAATACATCATTAACCTTTTTTTTTTTTTTTTTAAATCAAGCAGGTATGACTGCACTTCAGGATGACACAATGGCCCATACAAATCATACAACAAGTAGACCAATCAAATAGCTAGCACAATTCTGTTTTGACCCTGGGGGGCATTACCTGAGCATGGTGAAGATGTAACGGGGGCTGGCAGCATCCTTGCCCCCGTTGATGCGGGTACCAAACTGACCCAGCGGCTGCAGGATGTTCACGTTGTTGCTGCCCACAAAGTTCTGGGCCAAGTTCACAATCGTCATCAACAGGGATTGCTGATCACACACATACAGAGGCACACGTGTCAAAACAGTGTTGTTGTGGGAAACAAAGTCTCTTCAGACAGTATTGATTTAAAAGTGGAAGATAGCTCTCTAAGTATATTTCATCAGTGGTGTAAAGTACTTATGTAAATATACTTTAAAGTACTATTTATATAGTTTTTTGGGGTATCTGTACTTTACTATTAATATATTTTGACAACTTTTACTTCACTACATTCCTAAAGAACATCATGTACTTTTTACACCATACATTTTCCCTGACACCTAAAAGTACTTGTTACATTTAAAAAATTTAGCAGGAGAGGATCAGGGTCCAATTCACACAATTATCAAGAGAAAATCCCTCATCATCCCTACTTCCTCCAATTATTAATGTCTGACTGTTGGAGCGTGCCCATGGCTTTCCGTAAATAAAATAAAAAACAAGAAAATGGTGCCATCTGGTTTAATAGAAGGAATTTGAAATAATTTGTACTTTAAATTTAAAAAAATTAAAAGTATATTTTTAGCAATTATATTTACTTTTGATACTTAAGTATATGTCAAACCAAATACTTTAAAATGTTTACTCAAGTAGTATTTTACTGGGTCAATCACTTTTACTTGAGTCATTTTCTATTAAGGTATCTTTACTTCAAGTATGACAATTGGGTACTTTTCCACCACTGTATTTCCTATAGCTCAGTAAGTATATTTCCTATAGCTCAGTAAGTATATTTCCTATAGCTCAGTAAGTATATTTCCTATAGCTCAGTAAGTATATTTCCTATAGCTCAGTAAGTATATTTCATATAGCTCAGTAAGTTTACAGACCTCTCCGTGATGGTAGGCAGACATCTCTGCTACTGAACCAGCCAGCTGAGCCACCTTCACCTCCCTCTTATCATTCCTCTTCATACAGGTGAACAGCACTTTCCTCTGGCCTGGCTTCAGTCCTGCACACATACACATGACATCATCAAAAGGGGATCACAAGTGGACCGCATGAGGAGTAGGTGTTGCAACAAACAGCTAATGGGGATTGAAATAAACAAATGATACACGTCATCAATGGGGGACCACTTCACACAAAACAATGATTCAAGAGGAAGGTGAAGAACTCTGTTAAAAACAAGTTTCCAGGCTTCTCAGTTCCCTTATGAAACTTCAAAGCCATTTGACAACAAACACAACAACAAAAGCTACTAAGACAAGAGTGTCCAAGGAGATCTAGTGAGAGAGTCTAGTGGATCGAAGCATACGTACCGTCCACCAAGGATGGGATGGATCTCTCGTTGTCGGAGTTAGAGAAGAGGATGAGTTCTTTATTGATGAAGTCATTGTAGGAGAGGTGTTTCGCCTGCGTGCCGTACAGGTATTGCTGCATGGGGACAATAAAAGGATGAAACGTAAAGTGACTTTAATCAGGGCTATGATGTTGTTATGGTCTTATTAGTGCCACAAGGGAGAGTGTTGTCTACTTTGCATCAGCGACCGACAGCAAACAGAGTCATTTACAAAACTGTGTTCCGTGCAGGTATTGCTGTAGGATGAAATAGAAATAAACAGAATTGAAGCAGCGCTCTGATGATGTCACCGGTGTTAGACATGATTCTGATGGGATTCACAAGGGGAAAGCAGCTGCTACTTTACATCAGTGATAGACAGTAGAGAATTTTCAGGAACTATTTCCATTTCAATGCTTAGGATATTTGGGTAACACGGGCTGTACACAAATCCTCAGAGGCGTGTGAATCTGAGCCAGCTAAAGATTCTAAACAAGCTGTGATACATCATGGTCCAAGTAACTCCCATGGTGGAGAGATCCCTCTATGAAAACACAAACATCTGAACAGTCTACATCCTCTTCCTTTAATCAAACTCCAATATCAAAATGTCTCTCACTGGGTACATCTCAATAGCCTGTTGCTTCCTCTCCTTGTCTCCTTTCCTTCATCTGCACTGATGTGAATGATCTGGACATTCTCTCACAGTGCAGAGGGAACCTAGATGTTTCAGTGAAGCACACTTGTGTGATGAGTAACCGTTGCAGAGACCTGAAGATTAACGCAATAGGAGGTATGCAAAACTTGTTATACTGGCTGTATTTCTACCTACTTGAATGGTGAATATCTCAGATACACATAAACATGAAATGACACCGGGAATTGATAGATCATCACTCAGAGATGCACAAATACAATATAACACAAAAAAGTGGATACATCTTTTGTTTATTAAGCTAAGTGGGCTAACAGTCTTCTGGCATGCAGGAGACCCAGGTTTGAACCCAGTCGGTCACACAGTCAGTCCCACTCACCTCTGGCAGGCCGTGCATCCTCCTCTGTCTCCTGTCCTCCATGAAGTTGGTGAGCCACTCCTTCCTGTCGTCAGTCTTCTTCTTACTGAACGCCTAGAGACAGGCAGCAATGGATAGATCACTGTTCATGTCAGTCAAACAAAATCACTGTCAGTCCTCTCTCCATTTGGCAAGGATCTCTCAAGCAGAGCACTGACAAATCACAAAGTCAAAACAAAGTCTCAGGTGTGAGTTGACAGAAGGCTTGAAGAAAGCACTAAGTGTGTGCACAGCAATCCTAGCTTGAGGAATATATTTTCTAAAATGTTTTAGCCATTTCAGAATTGATTTTCTAACTTTTCTAGACATTTGTTCTGTACATTTACTGAAACCGTGTTCAGAAGACCAAGACAGGGAAAAGGAGAGAGAGTGGTATACATGTTAAACCCACCAGTGTGATGGCAGCATCGTCCTCTGTCCCGGCGTATCTAAACATGATCCGGTGTTTCTCCATGTCTGCAAAGTACTCCTTGGCCTCCTTGCTTGTGCTGGTACCCAAACCTGGAACACAAGCAATCAAACCCTTTTCCCAGTACCGTGGCAACCCAAACTGTGCTGGCTGGCTAAAATATTATTTTCCCACATTGTCCTTTCCAGCATGCTCCAGCAACTATGGTGGATGTATATTCAGGCCAGTACAGTAGAGCTTGGCTCGATTTGCCTCAGTAGTGTGAAACAGAATAGCTTCTAACAATAATGGTTAGTTTGGAGGATTATCCACATGTGATGAACAAACCTTTGTAGTACTTTATATGCCAGGTTTTAAAGTTGACTGTCTGTTTCTTCCATTCGTCAAACTCTGGAATGCTGTAGAAAGCATGCTCCTGTTTATTCTTGTTCACCTGCAGGAAAGAGTTCAAAGCAGCATTACAACCATGCTTGCTAGTTTTAAGCCAATCTAAACGTTGTTTGTGTTTTATAACAGTTTAAAGTTAGTTGCCATAAGCTGAAATTAGAGGTCACGACTGTGTCATGTAGTCCGTGTCCTATGATGGAGGTTTCAGCCGGTGTAGATTTGCAAACACTGAAGAGTTCAAGCCAAGGGGAAGTGATAGGGAGAAAATTGGGACCGGCTGTACCAATGTATGAATCTTACTTTGACTGTATAGAATGTGTGTAATAGCCCAGAACCCCTGCTATAACCTGTGTGAGTCTTACCTTAACGATGGGCGTGATGAACTCCTCCAGGAAGGTGTGTTTGAGCAGGGATGGCCAGTTGTGATGGAAGAAGTTGATGAGCAAACCCTTGATATGGGAGCCATCCTGATCCTGTCAGCAGATCATCAACACAAACACACACTATTGGTATGGATTGTTATGACCCAAGGGTGCATCCAAAAGGATAGCCTATTCCATATGTAGTGCATTACTTTTGGTGCATTACACCATACTATATAGGGAATATCATGCCATTTCAGAGTAACCTTAGAGTGTAACTTCAACAAAACAAGGCTTTGAACATGCATACTGTATGAAAGATGCTTTACGCTCATTGTTGTTACAATTATTGATGATGAAAATCCCAAGATATTGGTCAATTATAGACGTCAGTCGTTGGTGGGATTGATTAAGTGTTAGAACCTGATCGGTCATGATCATGATCTTGCCGTAGCGTAGGGATCTCAGAGACTCTGGGTCGTCGTAGCTCTTCTTGTACTGCAGACCCACGATCTTGATGATGTTGTTGATCTCTGCATTCTCCATGATCTGGTGGGAAAGAGAAAAATGGATTGTGTCAGTGTTTCCCCTAACATAATATAGGCAGGGTGGGCCACACTAGCTCTGGTGGAGTTTGGCTTCAGTTGATCTCAATTTCCTTTTCAGTTGATCTGAATGGTTATTGCCCCATATTTGGAAAATAATTGATGTATATCCCTTCAGTAATTATCTCTTTACAAGATAACTTATTATTGTGGTGTATGTCTGATAGCTACTTGAATCATTTAGATTGTAATCACCCATACACCTCTCCCAGACCAACCTAACGGCTCTCTACTCTCTCACCTGTTTGTGTGTGGCCTCTCGTACATTCAGGATCTTTCCTCTTAGTGGGAAGACACCATAGCGATCACGCCCGATGACGCCGAGCCCGGAGACGGCCAGGGACTTGGCTGAGTCTCCCTCAGTCAGGATCAGAGTGCATTCAGACGAGTGTTTACCACCTGGGGTGAATACAGAAGTAAAACGTGCAGTTCAGTGAGTGTTTAAACAGTGTTTAAAATATATATATATATATATTTATATTTTTTTTTTTTGAATATCCAAAACATACAATATACTTGCAGTGAAGCCGCTCAACAACTACACCACACCAGTCATCCAACAGACTCCCATTCAGAGCGACACACAGAAGCATCCAGGGTCAATGCCCTGCTCAAGGGCACGTCAACAGATCTCCCACCAGGCCAAAAAAAACAGGGATGCAAACCCTCCAAGATCCCCCCACAGTTCCACATAGCTGTCCCTCCACCACCGAGACCCCTCCCACAGCCCCCCTGCCCCCCAAGAACAAAGAAAAGTCAATCATAATAAAGAAAATCCATTCCATCCCCCCCAATGCACCAACAACCAATCAAATTAACTCATGAGAAAAAAAAGAAAAGAAAACAACGCAAAAAAAAATAACTAAAGACATCAAGGACAACTAAAATCATAACAGCAAGTCCAACTGTACATGTTTGAGTGCATGTCTGGCACTATTTACATGTGTGTGTGTCCGTGTATGAGTGTATTTGAATGAGAGTGTGTGTATATGCATGTGTACAAACACCTGCACGGCATCAGCCTCAAAAAAAAACACTGCCTCTCAGTGTCATTCAAACTTACTTTTTATTATGTTTTATTTTTTATACTTTTATATTTGACCATCATTCTATCTCCCGCCCAGCAACGCCACTCCCACTTGTCTCCAATTCCACATCCCAACCCTCAGCCCATCCCACCTATCTCTGCTGGCTACTCTCTTCGGATTTCTAAGCAACATACAACATACATACTACCCTTTAAAAGATTGGGGATCACTTAGAAATGTCCTTGTTTTTGAAAGAAAAACTTTTTTTGTCCATTAAAATAACATCAAATTGATCAGAAATACAGTGTAGACATTAGTCATTTACAATATTAACATTGTAGCTGGAAACGGCAGATTTTTTATGGAATATCTACATAGGCGTACAGCGGCCCATTATCAGCAACCATCACCCCTGTGTTCAAATTGTGTTAGCTAATCCAAGTTTGTAATTTTAAAAGGCTAATTTATCATTAGAAAACCCTTTGCAATTATGTTAGCAGAGCTGAAAACTGTTGTCCTGTTAAAGAAGCAATAAAACTGGCCTTCTTAAGACTAGTTGAGTACCTGGAGCATCAGCATTTGTGGGTTCGTTTACAGGCTCAAAATGGCCAGAAACAAAGAACTTTCTCCTGAAACTCATCAGTCTATTCTTGTTCTGAGAAATGAAGGCTATTCCATGCGAGAAATTGCCAATAAACTGAAGATCTCGTACAACACTATGTACTACTCCCTTCATAGAACAGCTCAAACTGGCTCTAACCAGAATAGAAAGAGGAGTGGGAGGCCCCAGTGCACAACTGAGCAAGAAGACAAGTACATTAGAGTGTCTAGTTTGAGAAACAGACACCTCACAAGTCCTCAACTGGCAGCATCATTAAATAGTACCCGCAAAACACCAGTCTCAACGTCAACAGTGAAGAGGAGACTCCGAGATGCTGGCATTCTAGGCAGAGTTCCTCTGTCAAAGAAAGTTGCAATGAAAAAGCCACATCTCAGACTGGCCAATAAAAAGAAAGCATTAAGATGGGCAAAAGAATACAGACACTGGACAGAGGAACTCTGCCTAGAAGGCCAGCATCCCGGAGTCTCCTCTTCACTGCTGATGTCGAGACTGGTGTTTCGCAGGTATTATTTAATGAAGCTGTCAGTTGAGGACTTTCTGCTCAATTTAATGTTATTTTAATGGACAAAAAAATATATTTTCTTTCAACAACAAGGACATTTCTAAGTGACCCCAAACTTTTGAACGGTAGTGTACATCTTTCAACTATGCTGTGATGTTTAACATACAATTTCAATCTATGTAATCGAATAGAATCCACAGATTGTAAAAGTATTTATCTTCAACTTGCAAAGAGTATTAGTATATTAGTAACTGACTGGCCCGGTCTCTCCAGATCTCCTAACAGTACTATTTCTAGGGTCAATTTTAGATCAAATTTTATGCATTTTTAACCAGAAACGGGCTACCTGAGGGCAATACCAAAATAAATGGTCTATTGATTCTGTATCCTCACAACAAAATCTGCCAAGCGTTGATGATTTTATGCCCCAAATATTCAACATTTTGTTTGATGGCAAGAATTCTATATATTAATTTTAGCTGAAAAACACAAAGTCTTGAATCTTGCATCATTTTATATATCAACTCATACATCCTGTACCATGGAATAAGTATATCAAAACTCTCTCACAACAATTTTGCAATCTGTATGGTACAGTTGTCAACATACTGGTCCTCAAATGAAAATGGTATACATTCGGTATACATTCCTATTTATGCTATTTTTATTCCTCTGACAGTTTTGATCCTTTATATTTGGCAGAAAGACCAGTTCCCCATCTCCTCCCGCTGCCACCTGCCTCCTCCATTTTTGGGTTAATGCTGTAATAAATTGGTTGTACTCTTGGATTGAGCCGATCGTCCCATACAATTCTGATAACTCCATGAAAGACATAACTCTACCATTCCAATTTACAATATAATTTAAGAACAAAATACCCCTTTCAAACATCTTTCCAATAAATACAGTTATTTTATCAACCAGCACATTTGAGTTCAGTCATAATATTGGTCCTAGCCAGCTCTGCAATGCTTGTTTGAAAGAGAGAAAATGAGACATGGCAATCTGCACAAAGGCAAAAAGGCCATTTTTAAACTATGAGCTTTTCTTAGTAATCTACTTGAGAACCATTTAGGGTTCAAGTAAAACTTTTGAATAAGTGAAGCTTTTAGAGAGAGGTTTAGTGGTTCTATATTTAATCATCTCAACCCACCCCAAGTCATATTCATTATATAGATAGACACGCTTTATTTTGTCTGGTTTAGCGTCCCAGATAAAATGTATTTTTCTCATATGATTTGAAAAACAAATAATCAGGAGTAGGCAGCAGAGTAAACTGAGATATGACTAACGAGTTAATCAGGGCAATTTTTCCATAAATCGACAGGTATTTACCTCTCCATGGTTGCAGGATCTTGTCTATTTTTACTTCTCTATTGAAATTCATTGTGGAGAGCTTATTTATATATTTTGTGATATGAATACCAAGTTTGTCTACTTCACCATCAGCCCATTTTATAGGTAAACTGCAGGGTAATGTAAAAGTTGGATTTTTTAAAGATCCCATACATAGTCATAACTTTTCTTGCTTCTGGACTAAAACCTAGTTATCTAGATCTTCAATGAGACATTGCAGGGATCTAGCTTGCGAACTTAATATAAAACTTGAGTCATCGGACACCTTCGTTTTTAAGCCTTGGATTTCTAATCTTATAATGTTGTTATTGGATCTCATTTTAATAGCTAGCATTTCGATGGCCATAACGAATAGATATGGTGACACCAGACATCCTTAACTCCTCTTAACAATTCAAAACTCTTGGAGAAGCAGCCGCTATCTATTTTACACCTGGGGTTGCTATACATTACTTTTACCCATTTTATAAGAGAATTACCGAAATTGAAAAAAATCCAGTCTTACTTTATCAAATTACTTTTCAAAATCCGCTATAAATTCCAGGCCTGGCTTCTTAGATGTTTCATGATGTTCTATTATTTCTAGTAGTTGTCGTATATTATCTCCAACGTATCGTCCATGTAAAAAAACTGTCTGATCAGGATGAACAATACCTGGTAAAAACCCTTTTAATTCTAGGTGCTATGCATTTCACTAGTATTTTTGCATCATAACATTTAAGTGTAAGGGGCCGCCATGTTTTTTTTCAATAGACTGGACCTTTATATTTGCCATCTGGGTCTTGTTTTAATAATAGTGAAATCAGACCTTCCTGCCGAGTACCTGACAGACAACCATTTCTATAGGAGTAGTTAAAACAATCTAGCATTCAGTATATCAAAAAAGCTTGATATACAGTTGAAGTCAGAAGTTAACATACACCTTAGCCAAATACATTTAAACTCAGTTTTTCACAATTCCTGACATTTAATCCAAGTAAAAATGCCCTGTCTTAGGATCCCCACTTTATTTTAAGAATGTGAAATGTCAGAATAATACTAGAGAGAATTATATATTTCAGCTTTTATTTCTTTCATCACATTAGAAGTTTACATACACTCACTTAGTATTTGATAGCATTGCCTTTAAATTGTTTAACTTGGGTCAAATATTTCAGATAGCCTTCCACATGCTTCCCACAATAAGTTGGGTGAATTTTGGCCCATTCCTCCTGACAGAGCTGGTATAACTGAGTCAGGTTTGTAGGCCCCCTTGCTCGCACACACTTTTTCAGTTCTGTCCACAAATTTTCTATAGGATTGAGGTCAGGGCTTTGTGATGGCCACTCCAATACCTTGACTTTGTTGTCCTTAAGCCATTTTGATACAACTTTGGAAGTATGCTTGGGGTCATTGTCCATTTGGAAGACCCATTTGCGACCAAGCTTTAACTTCCTGACTGATGTCTTGAGATGTTACTATATGTTACTATATGTCTTGAGATGTTACTATGTTCAATATATCCACATATATTTTCCTACCTCATGATGCCATCTATTTTGTGAAGTGCACCAGTCCCTCCTGCAGCAGAGCACCCCCACAACATGATGCTGCCACCCCCGTGCTTCACGGTTGGGATGTTCTTCGGCTTGCAAGCCTCCCCATTTTTCCTCCAAACTTAACGATTATCATTATGGCCAAACAGTTCTATTTTTGTTTTATCAGACCAGAGGACATTTCTCCAAAAAGTACAATCTTTGACCCCATGTGCAGTTGCAAACCGTAGTCTGGCTTTTTTTAATGGCGGTTTTGGAGCAGTGGCTTCTTCCTTGCTGAGCGACCTTTTAGGTTATGTCGATATAGGACTCGTTTTACTGTGGATATAGATACTTTTGTACCGGTTTCCTCCAGCATCTTCACAAGGTCCTTTGCTGTTGTTCTGGGATGATTTGCACTTTTCGCACCAAAGTACGTTCATCTCTAGGAGACAGAACGAGTCTCCTTCCTGAGCGGTATGACGGCTGCGTGGTCCCATGGTGTTTATACTTGCTTGCTATTGTTTGTACAGATGAACGTGGTACCTTCAGGCGTTTGGAAATTTCTCCCAAGGATTAACCAGACTTGTGGAGGTCTACAATTTTTTTCTGAGGTCTTGGCTGATTTTTATTTTATTTTCCCATGATGTCAAGCAAAGAGGCACTGAGTTTGATGGTAGGCCTTGAAATACATCCACAGGCACACCTCCAATTTACTGAAATGATGTCAATTAGCCTATCAGAAGCTTCTAAAACCATTACATAATTTTTGGGACATTTCCAAGCTGTTTAAAGGCATAGTCAATTTAGTGTATGTAAACTTCTGGCCCACTGGAATTGTGATACAGTGAATTATAAGTGAAATAATCTGTCTGTAAACAGTTGTTGGAATGCACAAAGTAGATGTCCAAACCGACTTGCCAAAACTATAGTTTGTTAACAAGAAATTTGTGGAGTGATTGAAAAACGAGTTTTAATGACTCCAACCAAAGTGTATGTAAACTTCAACTGTACCTCCACCGGTATGCCATCAAGCCCTGGGGTTTTTCCAGACTGAAAGGATTTAATAGCCTTAAAAAGTTCCTCCTCTGTAATTTGGCCTTTGCTCTGATCTTTCTGTAAATTTGTTGATTTTCCATTTTTTGTATTATTTGGAAAGAATTCCTTACCGTAATCTTCATTCAGTGGGAGAGGATGAGACGGAAAAGAGAACATCTGCTTAAAATATTTAGCTTCCGCTTTTAAAAAATATCATTCGGGGAATCATAGATGACTTCGTCTTCAGTAATGAGTTTCTGCAAATTATTTTTGTTAGCGTTCCTGTGTTGGAGATTCAGGAAGAATTTGTGCATTTTTCTCCATATTCCCATCCAGTTTGCTTTATTTTTGTAATAGATTACATTAGATTGTTCTTGAGTTCTTTTTGTTTTTCCTCTAACTTATTTTGTATCTCTGTAGTTTTGTTTTTATTGCTATCTACCTGTACTATTAGTTCATGGATTTCCCTTGTTAGTCTTGTCTCTTTAGCCAGAAACTGCTTTTTTATTATTGATGAATATTGAATTCAATGACCTCTGAAGGTACATTTAAAAGGTATCCCAAACAATAAGTGGATTTGCTGTTCCTATAATATACTGAAAAAATTCAGTTATAAATGATTTTGTCTTAGTTAAAAATAAGTTGTCCTCCAGTAAACTTTGATTAAATGTCCAATATCCCCATCCACGTGGAAAATCTATAAGAGTAATGTGAAGGCCAATTAGATGATGATCTGATCGCATTCTGTCTCCTATTAAAACTTTAACCTTTGATGCAAGAGAGAAAGACACAATTAAGTCTCCTCCATGTGTATCTCACTAGGTCAGAGTTTTTTAGTCTCCAAATATCCACTATTTCTAATGTGTCCATAATATTTGTGATTTCGTTAAGGGCAATGTGTGATGATACTTTGTAGAGTGATTTCCTTTACGGTCCATTGAGGAACTTAACACTGTGTTTTTGTCTCCTACCATAATGATTTGATCATTTGTTGCTTGTAAGTTCAATAAATTGGTATAAATATTTTCGAAGAAGTATGGATCATCCTGATTTGGACCATATAGATTAATGAGCCAAATCTCTTTTTCATCCACTTTCATATTTAAAAAAATCCACCTTCCTTGCGAATCATTCCTAACTATTTGCACAGTCAGATCAAAATATGTGTTTATTTAATTTGTGTTCAAAACTAGAGCTTCAAATGTCTGATATTTACAAATCAAGAAATAGGTTCTAGCAATATGTTTTATTCCCTTACCTGTTTTCCTGTGAGCCAATGCCACAGATGTTAGAAAATTGAGACAAGATATTATGTGTGTAGTAAATCTGAGTAGGTTGATGTGTATGATATTGGATGTGATTTAGTGAGTGTGTACAATGTCTGTATAAGAGTAAGATTATAATGTGTGCTGTCCAAATAAATAATAGCTCCGCCAATTTGCATGGTTGAGTGTCTGTGTGTAACATGTAGTGCGTATAGCCTTAATATTCATGATGATAATTGTAATCCATATCGTATCACCGTCATAGTTGCATCATAATTAGCTTTAACATCATTGAAAAGCACATCCCAGCATTTCCATAGAAATTGACGTTTCACATGATCATGAAAGAGACCTTGCATTGCTATAGAGACGGCTTCACTACAGTACAAATGTATTCCGTACCATATGTTAATATTCCCCAATGCCTCTATCCTGATATCATCCCCTTGCTTGTTGTAAACATATATAAACATGTAGACAAAGACAAACAAGAAACATATTAAATTATAGAACAGTTCTCAACAATAGAGAGAGAGAGAGGAGAGAAAGAGTGAGAAAAGACAGCGAGATCAGGTGTGTGTGTGTGTCTGTATATGTAAGTGAACATGTAATTGAGTTTGTGTGTGTTCATATCCACTTCATAGTGTTCAGATATTTTTACAGTTCCCATACTTTCTTTTTTTCATAACCTGATGTCCCTGTAGAATTTAGTACAGCCATTGTGTTATGGAGCTGTCTCGGAATAGCTGTCCATCTATAAAGAGTTTGTCCACAATGAGAAAGGCACGCTTACCCCTCTCCCTCTGTTGCCTCTGTACTGGATACAGTCTCTTGCGATGTTCGTTTATCTCCTTTGGAAATTGGTCATTGAGATCATATTTGGTCCCTTTAAGCTCCCTTCCCCTGCTTTTGATCAGTTGCTTTTGTTGGTAGTGTTTACATTTTGCGATAATCGACCAGGGACCCTTGGTCTCCGAGCTCCAAGTCTGTGTACACGGTGGAAAGCCACCGTTTAAGTATTTTCCCTGAGTAGACAATCCATTTTAGAATTGTGGATTTTTACCTTGGCTGTGAGTGCCTTGTTCTCTCCTTGGATCGTGAGAATATTACTCAGGGAAAAACCCCTCAGCCCTGCTACCTCCTCACACAACTTTTCCAGTGTTGCATGGATTCCAGCCAGAGTACTAGCCTCTACTTCAACGGTAGGTCAATTGTCAGTTTCTGTAGATTATTTTTTATGTCTTGTTAGAGGTTATTTTGTGAGGTAGTCGGATCTTTCCATGATGGAGTATGTTGTTCCTCCATAGCGTAAAGCCGTGCTTCTACACCTGCATTGCTTGCTGTTTGGGGTTTATAGCCTGGGTTTCTGTACAGCACTTTGAGATATCAGCTGATGTACGAAGGGCTATATAAATACATTTGATTTGGATTTGATTTGATTTTTGGTACTCGTCGATTTCCCTCAGGATCTCCTTAGTATCCAGATTGTCTCTTTACTGTTTTTCAAAAGTTTTTAACAATGCGTCGTTCCATAACGACAACTGGTGTCTGTAATACAGCCACCTAGCACGGTTGTTTCGTTAGCAGTGTTTTCTGGCTGTTAAAAGCTAAACATGTCGCAGAATCCAAACAAAAACAAGTTTGGTATTCTTATTTAATTAACAGCGGTTTTGTTTTAATCAAAAATAACAAACCGGGTGTTTTCCAGCATAGTGTTCAACTGCTCACCCTGATGACGTGTGACGACAATTCCCCTAATGTTTTATAAGTGGGGTGGGGCCCCACCGCCTAGCTCTGTTCCCCCAGCCTAATTAAATATCTTCAACTAGTGTCAATATAAACATTTGGTAAAATAGGCCCTCTTGGTGGATAATTGATTAGGAACATAGCAGGGCAGAGTCGTTGTGGTTGACTTACCGGCATCGTTGGCATCGTCCAGCTTGGGAATGCCTTTAATCTTGCTGTACTTCACTGAAGAACACTTCTTGTTGAGTTGTGTCTGGGCCTTGAACTTCACCCAGTTCAGGATACTCTCCACAATACCACAGTTAGTCGCCTACAGACAAAATAAATAATTTAATATGATGTATCATTGTTTAATACTCCAGGTGAACTGAGAACACAAGAGGACATGGAACAGATTTTAGATATGATATATGATATCAATTCAATCTAAATAACTTTGCTTTCTCAGTGAGGAAACGGTGTATGTAGAGTAAATGCACAACATAGGATGTATACATGAAGGAGGTAGTGATATTTCACCGTGGTAAAGAAAAGTCATTTAAGAAGAAGAATCTCCTTACCGCTCTGATGAACTTCTCAGACAGAGGACACTTAGAACCAAAGCTCTTGGTTTGGAGGGTCATGTTCTCCTTGGTCTGGGAGTCAAACGTTGGGTTCTCGATCAACGCATTCACAAACACCCAGATGTGGTTCTTCACCTGATGGAGAGAAAAACAAAGCATTAAGACTGACCAGACTTTACATTAGGTTGCTCCTATACCAGTGTACTAAGAATGTAATCACTAGCAACACTATTGTAGTAACATGACAGTAATAACACAGTAATAAGACAGCAATAACTAACCTGGAAGGGTTTGACTGAGACACCAGCTTTGTTCTTCTTCTTCACCACCTCTATCAGCTTGGCTACGATCTGGTCCACCACGTAATCAATGTGTCTGCCACCCTGAATGACACAAAACAAGCAGTGTAGTACATAAAACATGTCTAATGTGGTAGAAAGTGATTCAAGTCATACTCCAAGATGTGAATACCATTAAAATGCACACTCATCCCAGCATATTTACACGTGCAAATGGCACTTCATTTCTGTCCATTATTCCTAGATTGGTCAAGTCATAGTTTTCTAAATCAAAGGGTAGATTTCTGGTAAAATAACAACATAATTCCCTGAGGGGATGTTACCTTGGTGGTGGCGATACTGTTGACAAAGCTGATCTGTTGGAATCCCTTCTCACTCATGGTGAGACACACCTCCCAACGCTCGTTGACGGACTCGTTGACCACCTTTAGGGCCACGCCCACCTCATCGAGCTTGTCCTTCACGTACAGGTCCACATAGCTGCGGAACCCTGTCACCTGGGAGGACAAGGACAGGTGAGAGGAGCCTAAACCGGGTCTGGATAGTGGCTCTGGTTGTGGAAAGGTTATTAGCAAATGACATTGTATTGAAACAGGTGTAGTGAAATGTTTTTTTTTCAAGTCAAAACATTCTTCCCAGGGTCTTCCAAGACTTGGCACCTTATGTACAGCATATAGTCTGTGTATATGGGACAGCCCATCTTACTATGTGCGGTTACATGGGGCAGGGAGACTTACAGGGAGTTTCTTCCCGTTGAGCATGACTTTGACGCCCTTGCAGGAGCCAGCAATGTCGTAAGCCCTCTTGGTGAGCAGAGCCACGATGTCCTTGTCCAGCTTCTCCATCTTGAACTTGGACAGGTCCGGCTGGAAGGTCACGCACGTGAAGTCGTCCCCATCAAAGAACTTTATCTTGGGGTCGCTCGTCTTCCCCATGTTGTTCTGCCAGGTCTAAGGAGAGAGAGAGAGAAAGAGGGGGAGATAAAAAGAGGGGGAAAGAGAGAGAAAGAAGGGGACTGAGATTGTCATGAAATGCACTACATTCTTCACATGATAAGAAAAAAATTCCAGTTATTTATTTGACCTTTATTTAACCAGGCAAGTCAGTTAAGAACAAATTCTTATTTTCAATGACGGCCTAGGAACAGTGGGTTAACTACCTGTTCAGGGGCAGAACGACAGATTTGTACCTTGTCAGCTCAGGGATTTGAACTTGCAACCTTTCGGTTACTAGTCCAACGCTCTAACCACTAGGCTACCCTGCTGCCCCAATTAAATATGGTGAATGGTGAAATTCCATCAAAGAGATACGAGTTAATAAAAAGCCTTGTGAAACTGATTGAACAAACTCTCACTATTTTGGTGAGTCATTTCATTGAAAGTGACAATTGTAGAACAAACCACACGAACAAAGACAACAACCATCTAGCTTACGAGAAATAACCGAAATACCCCAAAACTATGTAGAATCCTACAATATCAACATAAAAGTCCTGTGAGACCACCCCCGACAGTGCAAATCAACTCATACTCACCCCCTTACATACTGTACTCCTGCAAAACATCAACTGGAGTTCAGCTGTTTGAAGAATGTTATTTTCAAGGTTGACTAAACAACAGATGTCAATCAAACTGTGCTTTCTCATTGTCTGTACCTGTTTGAAGCTGTGTTTGTACTCCTTGCAGGCAGTTTCCACTGTGAACTTTGTGCTGAAGATATTGCAGAGTTTAGCACCGTACCCGTTCCTTCCACCTAGGAGGAAAACAGAAGGGAGACGTGCTTTCATCTATGGAGAGATTGTCCTTGAAGAGCTATAGTCATTCACTCACTCCAGTGTCATGTTACTAAGCACTGCAAGGGATACCACAAAACTATTCAGTTGAGATCATAAAAGCAGACAGTAAAAATGGCTTAGGTTGGACGTTCTGTCTGAAGCTTTATCGAAACCATATGAAATGGTGTTACACAAATGGACAATAATTATTTAATTAGATTCTCGTTTTCAGAGTGATTTTGTCACCTGTGA
Organism: Oncorhynchus tshawytscha; assembly: GCF_018296145.1. Classification (NCBI taxonomy): domain Eukaryota; kingdom Metazoa; phylum Chordata; class Actinopteri; order Salmoniformes; family Salmonidae; genus Oncorhynchus; species Oncorhynchus tshawytscha. Next base: position 17,073,152 of record NC_056459.1, read on the forward strand.
CTTTCTTCTGCTCGTCGTCGTAGTTACTGGAGGTGAGGAGGTGTCCGAAGATGAGAGCGGGAACGTACATCTTCTCATCTTTGTGTTCCACCACAGGGATGCCTTTACCATTGTTCCAGATGGTGATGGTGTTGGACTCCCTGAAGGAAGAGAGGAGGATGATGAATGTAGGAATAAACTAGGCGGGATAAACAATGCATGCCAAAGAAATTCACAGGACAGACAGAAACATCATGACCCAACTTGAATAATCATTATGTATTTCCATTTAGATGTACTAACCTTTAGATTAGTGCTCTGGCGGTCATGATATTTTGTCAGCCGGTTACTGTCATGCAAAATACATCCGTTCTCACGGTAACGGATCGTTAATTAACAACATGTTGAGCATCTCCAGGCCTCCATGCATACAAGCCACTGATGTGTGCTTTTGGAACATCTACATTTTAAAAAGTCTAATAAATCAATTTAATATACACCATCACAATACATCCATTATTTATTTTATTCAGGTCTAAAGTAACATTATGATATGAAGAAAATGTATTTCAGAAGAACAGAATATGAGTTGGTCTACTGTATGTTACCTGGCTATGTGCCATGCCATAGACTGTAGACTTGTTCAGTTAGCAGACAAGATATGCTTATATGTTCCCTTTATTGGCGGTTGGTGCTGTTTAAAAACAATTGGATGCCACGAAATTGGGGACAAAATAGGGTAAAATTCAAAAAATAAAAAAAGACAATCCCTCTCTGCACACTCGAGAAAGGAATGAAGGAGAGGGGACGAGATGGTGGTGGTGAGATATTCCGTAGCTAAAGGTAATGTGTCAGTCGTGCATTATATGCAGTAGGCTATGTATCGTATAACGGCAAAATAATTCATTTTAGCATTTTTTTATATATATTTTTCTGGGCTTGGGCTCATATAGTTCTATGCGTATGCATACGCTCTAATATGCATATGGCGGTTTTGAATTAATCGTCACCTTATAAAGTGCTGTTCATTTCGTTGTGTAAAGGTGTCAGCGTGCTTTAGTTCGGCTGGCGGCTAGCTGAAGTAGGCAAGGCGAACGAGTGTGCTCGTATACTCCCTTAAAAAGACATTCGCTTGAAAAAAGAGAAATAAGCGGAAATAGTACTGTTTGTCCATTTTGAGACGCCGTAACCAGTATACACTTCCTCAAACTAGTCAGAATTCATCTAAGTTAACTCAGTAAATGTCATTAATTTTGACGTTTTTGTCAAGGAGATCTTAGTTGCGCAATTTTACATCGAACTAAGAGATTTTATTTGGAAATACTGCACCAAACAATGTGCATGAAAACAAGTCTTCTCTCATTGAAGGACAAGAAAGACTTTCCTGAAGAATCCTTACTGTTGACCTATCACCGACGAAGAGGCGTAGACTTTTTATTTTACCTTTATTTAACTTGGCAAGTCAGTTAAGAACTAATTCTTATTTACAATGACGGCCTCAGTGATTTGCCGCAAGAAAAAATGTTGTGTGCCCGAACAACTGACAAACCTCACGCTGTCCGACACGAACAAAAACATCACAAAACATTGTCATCATATATGCACAAACTCTTCTGAACTGTTTCAGCTGGGAAGCATGTGGACACCTTTAGGTTTTGAAACAACATCCACAATGAGCAGGTATCCACTCAGTTTCAACCCATTATTGAACTCCTTTCTTCAAATTGATCACAGTGAGGTGAGTTTTAAACGCACATACTGTTTTGATGATGTGCTTGATGTGATTTTCGATAGTATTTGCATTGAGTGGTTAGAGGGACAATCGAGCCCTGAGTACCAGGCCATTAGCGACTTGATAATCGAGTGCATAAGAGGAGAGATATGACATGGCCTTATAGGGAGAGAGACGTGCAGACAGGCCTCACAGGGAGAAGACCGGGAGCTCCGCTTAAGGATACTGGTGCTAAGTGGTCTGCTCTTTCTCTCCCTGTGTGTGAAGACAGAAACCCCAGAGGAATACGAGCGTTAGGCAGATTGCTGTGGTTGCCGTGCCGTAGGTGAACAGCATGTTAAATGAGCTCCCCGAATTCCAGAACCGACTGTTCATTAAGACCTACCCAGAGATCTATCAGCCTCTACAGTACCTCCCTGTCTCTCTCTCTATCCAGAGATCTATCAGCCTCTACAGTACCTCCCTGTCTCTCTCTCTATCCAGAGATCTATCAGCCTCTACAGTACCTCCCTGTCTCTCTCTCTATCCAGAGATCTATCAGCCTCTTCAATACCTCCCTGTCTCTCCATGGTCCTGTTATCTCCCTCACACCCTCCTTCCATCTCCTCTTCTCTCTTACCTCTCCTCTCCACCGCTCCCCTCATCTCTTTCTCCTCTGGAGCTTCTCTCCTCCATGTCTTCACTCTGTTCTCCCTAAGCCCATCCCCTAAAACCCCTTGCTGCTAGCTAACTACCAAGGCCACCAAGAACTGTGCCACGGATCAACCTACAGCTAAATACTCAGCTGATCCATGCACAATGCAGACTTTAACACAAACATACCACACAGGCATCACAGTGGTCCGATCACTTCAACAAATTGGATGCTCTGCATTGTCAAAGACATCCTCCCACAGAAAAATCCTCATGCTTTGATACAGTGCCTTCAGAAAGTAATCACACAACTTGACTTTTTCCAATATTGTTGCATTTCAGCCTGAATTTAAAATGGATTAAATGTAGATGTTTTTGTTACTGGCCTACACACAATACCCCATTATGTCAAAGTGGAATAATGTTTTTTGAAATCTTACAAATTAATGAAAAATGAAAAGCTGAAATGTATTGAGCTATTAAGTATTCAACCCCTTTATTACAGCAAGCCTAAATTAGTTTAGGAGTAAAATAAACACTCACAGCTGTAAAGACTCAGGAGTGTGAATACTGTAAATAAGATATTTCTGTATTCTATTTTTAATAAATTTACACACAAAAAAAAACATTTTTTCCCTTTGTCATTATTGGGTATTGTGTGTAGATGGGTGAGAAAAACAACATGCATTAAATCTACTTTGAATTCACGCTGTAAAGTAAAACAAAAAGTGGAATATGTCATGGGGTATGAATACTTTCTGAAGGCAACGTATGTTTATAAGGCTACTTAGTGAGTTTAACTATTGGGTTTTATTGGTCAACCAGAACCATTTCCACCTAACGCCGCTAAAAGATCAATCATTTAACGGCAAGAAGTCTAGAGAGACCCAGGCAGCATGACAATCTGATGGCATTAAAGAGTGAAAGCACCATGTTACATTTATTCATTTTGTTTCAATCTTCTAAACAGCCACTCACTCAACTACCTCAAAGTGATGCTTGAAAGGGCTTTCACATTCTAACAGCAAAAATGGCAATGGGCGAGCCATTGTTTTCCGATGAAAAGAAGCGGCTGCACCCACCTAGGCAGCATGCACTGCGCATTTCTTTTTGAGGTGGCGCTGCTATGCTCAACTGATTTGACTCCTATGCACAAGCTGAGGGCTTTGCCGACACAAAACAGGACTATTAAACAGAACTTATGATAATGTCGGATTCATGACACCTGCATCAGATAGAAGCTGCTGTGCCTGCCTAAGCCACGTGCACAGTACGGTTCTTGGACTTGACTAATGATTGACAACTGCTTACTGGTCATGTGTACTTACGGATCAATGGAGATCTTTATGGTCGACATGCTCTTATCCCGCTGTTTGTTGTCGGCCGCGTTGACTGTGGAGTAGAGAAAAACATGTTGAAATGAGAAGTCGTAGGCTGCAGGGATTCAATTGTGTTGATAGAAACTATCGAAAAGATACTTGGTACTGGCACTTTCATCAAGAGCTTTAGACACACTTGAGAATCAATAGCCTATGTTGCCTGGCCTATAAAATGCAAAACCACATCCTTTCAACACAGCAAGTCTCTCATACTGAAAACATATTGAAAAGTCAAATAGCCTCAATCAAGTCTCCTGTGTGTTATACGGTTTGCATTAGAAAGCCTTTGCTTTGGTTGTAATGTGACATTGTGTGACTGACCCTGTGTGAGTTGTGTCTAGTCAGTAATTACAGAGATGTGGTAGGAACTAGTGAATATTTGGGCAGCGAGGACAGGCGGCTGCCTTTACCTTATCACCAGTATAAAATGAGCACAGTGTGCGGAGCAAAAAGACTTGATGTCTTCTCGTGTCTCCTTCCATTGCATATGACCGAGTTCCAGTAGTTTGATCGCTCAAGGTACTGCCTGGTATAAACGTACTGTTACAGGACAGGGGTATTCATCTTTTAAATCAATGCATAAGCCTAACATTTTCCGGTACAATAATTGGTTGTACACCATGTTAATGTGCCAGTCAGCCAAACACATAAGCGAGACTAGTGCTGGATTCTACTGCCGCTTGCCTTAATCAGTGTGCGACTGACAACCAATAAAAGATTTCCTCAGACGGCTCTTCATTCCAGACAAATTACTACATGAGGAGTAGGAGCGAGGAGGGGGACACAGAACACACAAGGACAAGCTAGCTCCTCTACACAACTGGTTACATCTAATAGATGTTTCAGAGGTATTGTTGGACCAGATATTAAGCCGAGCTAAAAATCTGATTTTCATCTCCAGTCACTGGTGTACAAAAATAATATCATCATACCTACAACAATAGATTGACTGTCTGGATAAAAGTCTCTGCTAAATTAATCAAATGTCAAATTTAGACTGGTCGACGACTGGCATAGCAAAGTATGACTAAAAGAATCTACGTCAAACAATTGAGATTTTTATGATCGCTTACATTTACATTTTAGTCAATTAGCAGCCGCTTTTATCCAGAGACTTACAGTAGCAACTAGATTTCTCACCTAGTCTGCTCGGGGATTCGATCCAGCGACCTTCTGGCTAATTATTAGGCTACCTGCCGCTTTTTTTACCCCCTTTTTCTTCCTAATTCCGATCTTCTCTCATCGCTGCAACACGGGCTCAGGAGAGGCGAAGGTGGAGTCATTCGTTCTCCGCGCCCCTTAACACCTGCCAGCTTAACCTGGAAGCCAGCCGCACTAATGTGTCAGAGGAAACACCATTCAACTGGTGACCGGGGTCAGCCTGCAGGTACCAAGCCCACCACAAGGAGTAGCTTTACCGGCCAAACACTCCCAACCTGGACGACGCTGGGCCAATTGTGTGCCGTCCTATGGGACTCCCGGCCACGTCTGGTTGTGGCACAGCCTGGGAATGAACCAGGGTCTGTAGTAACGTCTCTAGCACTGCGATACAGTGCCTTAGAACGCTGCGCCACTCGGGAGGCCCCTACCTGCCGATCTTGAGGCAAAGTCCATCAGAGGCCATTACAGTAATAACTGGGCCTGATATAAAGGGATAATAACTGATTAATAACAGCCTAATAACAATTAACTGAGTGCTATGGCTAGCTCATAATGACCACCGTGTTACCTGTGTATGTTCTGCTTTAAAATACCCTGATAAATAGACTTACCAAGAATTTCATCAAAGATTTTGTATAATCCAGGGACGTAGGTGATTTCTCGTAGATTCATTCCAAGGTCTTCATCGAAAACCCACATTTGCTGAAAGGGTTGAAATAGATACGTCTATTGATCAACCATTCATAATACTTGACTACGCAACAACAACAAAGAGCAACACCAGATTTCTCTGTTAGATCCATCTATAGAACTGGATGTTGTTGTGGCTAACGTTGTGTAGAACAGGGCTTCCCAAACTGTTTCACTCGGGCCCCCCTTCCAGCATGAGGAATGTCTTATTTCTAAGGACACAAGCACTGTTCATGACACAAACTGTTCACACCCCTCATTGGTAGAGAGAATTTTGCAGGTTTGAAGCTTATTTCCTGCAATTCTACACATTTTGTCATGGGGTGCAAAGAACATTTAGCAGTTTTCAATAAAATGTTCTTTCAATTCTATAAACTTTGCCATGTCTAGTGTGTATTCATGTGATATTTGAGTGACAAGGAAATTACAACAATATCTATGGGCAAAGAAACCTAATAAAAAAACGTTAGCTGACATGTGTATCTGGACATTTCTGACCAGTTATAAATAGCTCTAAGGTCTGCAATGACTAACATGACAAGAGGAACTGATGATTCACTACCCAATTTCAAAATGACACCTTGTGCATTCACCTATTACAACTTTCAAGAGTAAGTTTAAAGCCGAACCCCTCCGTTTGGGATCCACTGGTGTAGAATATGAGTAAAGTTCATTTGGCACAAAACAGGAGTGACGTTTTTTTTCTCACAATGTTGTTTTCTTTTGCACCCTCCTGAACACAAGCTAGACGTCCCACAGTCATGAAGAAACCGAACCCACCTGGGTGACCGGTTCCACAGAGCCGATGTAGGTGTCGGGCCTCAGTAGGATGTGCTCCAGCTGGGTCTTCTTCTGGTACACCCTCTCCACTGACAACTTCTCTCCTCCCTTCCTCTTGGCTCCTCCACCTCCTCCCTCGGGCTTGCCCCCATCGCCCCTGCCGTTCGCCGCCGCCGCTGCTGCTGCCGCCTCCTCCTCCCTCTTTTTGGCAGCATTCTTCTTATCAAAGAGGGTCTGGTATTAGACACATGTGCACAACTTTGTTAAAAATTACACTAGAGATAAATGATTGAACTCTGTGTCTGCAGGCACTGGCAGCTGATTATCAGAACTAAGGCACAGCAGTAGCCATTTGTTTGAATTTGATTGTTTGACACGGGATTTAGACAGACCATCCAAACTCATTCCACGGAGGGCCGAGGGTCTGCAGGTTCACACTCCTCCCTTGTACTTGATTGATGAATTAAGGTCACTAATTAGTAAGAACTCCCCACACCTGGTTGTCTAGGTATTAACTGAAACGAAAACCGGCAGACACTCAGCCCTCCATGGAATGAGTTTGACACCCCTGGTCTAAATCCCACTAGTCCAGTGTAGCCTCAAATGTTTCCGTCAATGCTCCTTTACGCTTTGGTTGGTTGGTTTATTAGTGGGTTGGTTGGAACTTGGAAGGTTTCCTTGGTTAGGCTAATTGCCCGGCACACACCCACAGTAGACACCATTGGTTAAGGCAGTGGATCTCATTGTTAAATACTTAGGATTGCACCCAAGGAGAGGCCAAAAAGTGACTGAGCCTGAGGAGAAAACTTTATAAAATAAAAATGTAAATGTTTCAAGCATAGGGAAATCTAAACGGTATTGTTGTGGTAATGAATGTATATAATTGATCGAGAGCCGTTGAGCATGCAATAGGCTCATATAAACTGAGCAAATAATCTACTGTGCAATAACAAACACAGTGGTTGAGTAATGCAGTCCCTGTCACCTGTGGCCCTTGAGATCTGTTTACATTTCTCTATGGGGAGGTATCTGAGCAACAGACCCTCACAATTCTCATCAGCCTATTAGTAACAAACAGGGGACCCAAGACAGTTCACTCCATATGGTCTATGGTTTACCCAAACTCTCACAGCAAGTCAATCAGATTATCAAGCCAAAGCAGCCATTTAGTTCAGGACAGTCCACCATTCTGGGATATTTGCTTTGACAAGATATGTACAAAAAAATGAATCTTGAGAGTATTATATATTAGGTCTGCTAAGAACCTAATCTTGGTTGCTCAAACACACTGAAAGAATTCTGCATGACCTCATTATAGCATCTTCTATCAGACAGCCAGCTGCTCCATTGTCTATCTGCTGCCAGTGGCACCCAAATTGACCTGTGTGAAGCTAGCCACAATAAGGATTCGCCACAAGTGGAATTTGCACGTCGCCATCAAAATAAAAGTCCCCCATTGAAAGTGATTCAAACGGATACAAAGTGGATGTATGCCATATTTGCACTAGATAATGCTAAACAAGGTTGGAATATTGTTATAAATTCAACAACTTATAATAATTTGTTAATTTGACACAAAAGTAAAAACTCATTGGATAAATGAGACTTTAGAACTGCATTGGGGGGCATACTTATACAAACTGCACAAATCAAAATCAAATTTTATTTGTCACATGCGCCGAATAAAACAAGTGTGGACTATAGCGTGAAATATTTACTTACGAGCCCTTTCCCAACAATGCAGATAAAAAGCAAGAACATTTGCAAATAGATACAAATAAAATAGTTACAATAAAATATCAATGACGTGGCAACAGTGGCTTGTGAAAGTATTCACCCCCTTGGCATTTTTCCTATTTCGTTGCCTTACAACCTTTTTTGGAGGTTTGTATCATTTGATTTACACAACATGCCTACCACTTTGAAGATGTAAAATATTTTTTATTGTGAAACAAACAAGAAATAAGACAAAAAAAAAATGGAAAACTTGAGCGTGCTTAACTATTCACCTTTTGCAGCAATTACAGCTGTAAGTCTCTTGGGATATGTCTCTATAAGCTTGGCACATCTAGCCACTGGCATTTTTTCCCATTATTCAAGGCAAAACTGCTCCAGATACTTCAAGTTGGATGGGATCTGCTGGTGTACAGCAATCTTTAAGTCATACCACAGATTCTCAACTAGATCGAGGTCTGGGCTTTGACTAGGCCATTCCAAGACATTTAAATGTTTCCCCTTAAACCACTCAAGTGTTGCTTTAGCAGTATGCTTCGGGTCATTGTCCTGCTGGAAGGTGAACCTCCGTCCCAGTCCCAAATCTCTGGAAGACAGAAACAGGTTTCCTTCAAGAATTTCTTGATGGATGGCGGTTAGCGCCATCCATCATTCCTTCAATTCTTAACAGTTTCCCAGTCCCTGCCGATGAAAAACATCCCCACAGCATGATGCTGCCACCACCATGCTTCACAGTGGGGATGGTGTTCTCAGGGTGATGAGGTGTTGGGTTTGTGCCAGACATAGTGTTTTCTTTGATGGCCAAAAAGCTCAATTTTAATCTCATCTGACCAGAGTACCTTCTTCCATATGTTTGAGGAGTCTCCCACATGCCTTTTGGCGAACAAAAAACGTGTTTGCTTATTTTTTTCATTGAGCAATGGCTTAATTCTGGCCACTCTTCTGTAAAGCCCAGCTCTGTGGAGTGTACAGCTTAAAGTGGTTCTATGGACATATACTCCAATCTCCACTGTGGAGCTTTGCAGCTCATTCAGGGTTATCTTTGGTCTCTTTGTTGCCTCTCTGATTAATGCCCTCTTTGCCAGGTCTGTGAGTTTTCGTGGGTGGCCCTCTCATGGCAGGTTTGTTGTGGTGCCATATTCTTTCCATTTTTTAATAATGGATTTCACGGTGCTCCGTGGGATGTTCAAAGTTTCTGATATTTCTTTTTATAACTCAACCCTGATTTGTACTTCTCCACAACTTTGTCCCTGACCTGTTTGGAGAGCTCCTTGGTGTTCATGGTGCCGGTTGCTTGGTGGTGCCCCTTGCTGAGTGGTGTTGCAGACTCTGGGGATTTTCAGAACAGGTGTATGTATACTGAGATCATGTGACACTTAAAGTCCACCTGTGTGCAATCTTAACTAATTATGTGACTTCTGAAGGTAATTGGTTGCACCAGATCTTATTCAGGGGCTTCATAGCAAAGGGGGTGAATACATATGCACGCAACACCGTTTATTTTTTTTAAACAAGTTCTTTTTTTCATTTCACTTCACTTCACCAATATGGACTATTTTGTGTATGCCCATTACATGAAATCCAAATAAAAATATATTTCAATTACAGGTTGTAATGCAACAAAATAGGAAAAATGCCAAGGGGGATGAATACTTTTGCAAGGCACTGTTTATACAAAAGGCAATAAACAATTATTTTGGGGGTACGAAATAATTGGGGTGATTGATTGAGGTAATATGTACGTGTAGGTTTGGTTAGGTGATTGATTAAAGTACTATCTACATGTAGGTAGGGGTGAAATGCAGAAAGTCCCGGTAGCCATTTGATTAACTGTTCAGCAGTCTTAGGACTTTGGGGTAGAAGCTGATCGGGTACCTTTTCAGCTCCGGTGCTGCTTGCCGTGCGGCAGAAGAGAGAACAGACTGTGACTTGGGTGCCTGGAGTCTTATTTTTAGGGCCTTCCTCTGACACCGCAGTACCCTCTGTAGCGCCTTGCAGTTGGATGCCAAACAGTATCCATACCAAGCGGTGATGCAGCCGGTCAAGATGCACTCAGTGGTGCAGCTGTAGAACTTTGAGGATCTGAGGGCCCATGCCAAATCTTTTCAGCATCCTGAGGGGGCTACCTGCCCTCCAGGACACCTACAGCACCCAATGTCACAGGAAGGCCAAAAAGAACATCAAGGACAACAACCACCCGAGCCACTGCCTGTTCACTCCGCTATCATCCAGAAGGCGAGGTCAATATAGGAGCATCAACGCTGGGACCGAGAGACTGAAAAACAGCTTCTTTCTCAAGGCCATCAGACTGTTAAATAGCCATCACTAGCACATAGAGGCTGCTGCCTATATACATAGACTTGAAATCACTGGCCACTTTAATAAATGGAACACTAGTCACTTTAATAATGTTTACATATCTTGCATTACTCATGTCAAAATGTCTACACTGTTTTCTATACTATTTTACTGTATCTTATTCTATGCCGCTCTGACATTGCTCATCCATATACACTGCTCAAAAAAATAAAGGGAACACTAAAATAACACATCCTAGATCTGAATGAAATATTCTTATTAAATACTTTGTTCTTTACATAGTTGAATGTGCGGACAACAAAATCACACAAATTATCAATGGAAATCAGATTTATCAACCCATAGAGGTCTGGATTCGGAGTCACACTCAAAATTAAAGATTAAAACCACACTACAGGCTGATCCAACTTTGATGTAATGTCCTTAAAACAAGTCAAAATGAGGCTCAGTAGTGTGTGTGGCCTCCACGTGCCTGTATGACCTCCCTACAACGCCTGGGCATGCTCCTGATGAGGTGGCGGATGGTCTCCTGAGGGATCTCCTCCCAGACCTGGACTAAAGCATCCGCCAACTCCTGGACAGTCTGTGGTGCAACGTGGCATTGGTGGATGGAGCAAGACATGATGTCCCAGAGCACATGGAGAGCACATGGAGAGCACATGGAGGGCTGTGCGGCTCCCCAAAGAAATGTCACCCCACACCATGACTGACCCACCGCCAAACCGGTCATGCTGGAGGATGTTGCAGGCAGCAGAATGTTCTCCACGGCGTCTACAGACTCTGTCACGTGTGCTCAGTGTGAACCTGCTTTCACCTGTGAAGAGCACAGGGCACCAGTGGCGAATTTGCCAATCTTGGTGTTCTCTGGCAAATGCCAAACGTCCTGCACGGTGTTGGACAAAGGCGGAGGTAGCGGTCCTGCTGCTGGGTTGTTGCCATCCTACGGCCTCCTCCACGTCTCCTGATGTACTGGCCTGTCTCCTTGTCAATCAGTGTTGCTTCCTAAGTGGACAGTTTGATGTCACAGAAGTGTGATTGACATGGAGTTACATTGTGTTGTTTAAGTGTTCCCTTTATTTTTTTGAGCAGTGTATTTATATATATATATATATATTTTTTTTTATTTACATACCTTTACTTAGATTTGTGTGTATTTGGTATATGTTGTGAAATTGTTAGATTGGGGTAGAAGCATTTCGCTACACTCGCAATAACATCTGCTAAACATGTGTTGGTGACAAATAAAATGTGATTTGTTGGTGTGTTTGACCCATGAAAGGTCCTTAGTGATGTGGGCACAGAGGAACTAGATGGAACTCTCAACCATCTCCATTACAGCCCTGTCGATGGGAATGCTTGGCCCTCCGTTTTCTGTAGTTCACGATCAGCTCCTTCTTCTTGCTGACGTTGAGGGAGGTTGTTGTCCTGGCACCACTGCCAGGTCTCCGACCTCCTCCCTATAGGCTGTCTCATTGTCGTCGTTGATCAGGCAAACCACCGTCGTCAGCAACCTTAATGATGGTGTGCTGCCACACAGTTGTGGGTGAACAGGAAGTACATATCAGCCTACTCAGTGACACACGCAGAACTGTGTAGAGTTTACACAAATATTAGAGTCTTAGCCAGGTGCGTAACTTGCGGGGTTGATCATCTTCACTACAAGATCCTCCTCCTGACATACCAAGCCCTTCATTACCTTGCCTACCCTTATTAAGCACCTCTCACCCCCGCAAAGAAATACACTACAAAGACACTACTCACTTCCCCATACAGAGCAGCACCTAACCCAAAACCTTGACCAGGTTCGTATCCTATCTCCAATCCAACCCCTTACCATAAACCGGGTTCGTATCCAAAATCCCAACTCTACTCTCCCCATACATCACACTCTTTCCCTTCTTTGAACCAACAACCCCTCTCTTAATTCATGTTTTTGTTTAGTCTTAGGTTTTGTTTTGACTCTTGTCTTTTAGTTCTTCACTTTTAATTTCTAGAATTGTAGAGTGACTTTGGATCCTTGAAAAGCTCTGTATAAGTCCCATTATTAACACGACCCCCGCAATATCAGAAACGGGTCAATTTTGACCCTCCCCCCCAAAAAAATATATATATACATTACCGGTCAAAAGTTTGAGAGCACCTACTCATTCAAGGGTTTTTCTTCATTTTCTACATTGTAGAATAATAGTGAAGACATCAAAACTATGAAAAAACACATTTGGAATCATGTAGTAACCATAAGTGTTATTAAGCAAATCAAAATATGTTTTATATTTGAGATTCATCAAATAGCCACCCTGTGCCTTTGAAAGCTTTGCACACTCTTGGCATTCTCTCAACCAGTTTCATGAGGTAGTCACCTGGAATGCATTTAAATTAACAGGTGTGCCTTCTTAAAAAGCTAATTTTTGCAAATTTCCTTCCTTCTTAATGCGTTTTAGCTAATGAGTTGTGTTGTGACAAGGTAGGGGGGGTATACAGAAGATAGTCCTAATCGGTTAAAAACCAAGTCCGTATTATGGCAAGAACAGCTCAAATAAGCAAAGAGAAACGACAGTCCATCATTACTTTAAGACATGAAGGTCAGTCAATGCGGAACATTTCAAGAACTTTGAACGTTTCTTCAAGTGCAGTTGCAAAAAAAAAGAACAAAAAAGACAATCGCTTTGATGAAACTGGCTCTCATGAGGACCGCCACAGGAATGGAAGACCCAGAGTTACCTCTGCTGCAGAGGATAAGTTCATTAGAGTTACCAGCCTCAGAAATTACAGCCCAAATAAATGCTTCAGAGTTCAAGTAACAGAAACATCTCAACCAGCGGTCGACCGATTATGATTTTTACACCGATTATTGGAGGACCAAAAAAGCCAATACTGATTAAATCAGCTGATATATATATATATACACACACACACACACACACACACACACACACACACACAGCTCAAAAAAATAAGGGGAACACTTAAACAACACAATGCAACTCCAAGTCAATCACACTTCTGTGAAATCAAACTGTCCACTTAGGAAGCAACACTGATTGACAATAAATTTCACATGCTGTTGTGCAAATGGAATAGACAACAGGTGGAAATTATAGGCAATTAGCAAGACATCCCCAATAAAGGAGTGGTTCTGCAGGGGGAGACCACAGACCACTTCTCCGTTCCTATGCTTCCTGGCTGATGTTTTGGTCACTTTTGAATGCTGCCGGTGCTTTCACTCTAGTGGTAGCATGAGATGGAGTCTACAACCCACACAAATGGCTCAGGTAGTGCAGCTCATCCAGGAAATAATAGGCACATCAATGCGAGCTGTGGCAAGAAGGTTTGCTGTGTCTGTCAGCTTAGTGTCCAGAGCATGGAGGCGCTACCAGGAGACAAGCCAGTACATCAGGAGACAAGCCAGTACATCAGGAGACGTGGAGGAGGCCATAGGAGGGGAACAACCCAGCAGCAGGACCGCTACCTCCGCCTTTGTGCAAGGAGGAGCAGGAGGAACACTGCGGCAGCGTAGCCTAGTGGTTAGAACGTTGGACTAGTAACCGAAAGGTTGCAAGTTCAAATCCCCGAGCTGACAAGGTACAAATCTGTCGTTCTGCCCCTGAACAGGCAGTTAACTCACTGTTCCTAGGCAGTCATTGAAAATAAGAATTTGTTCTTTAACTGACTTGCCTAGTAAAAAAGGTTAAATAAAAAACTGCCAGAGCCCTGCAAAATGACCTCCAGCAGGCCACAAATGTGCATGTGTCTGCTCAAACGGTCAGAAACAGACTCCATGAGGGTGGTATGAGGGCCCGACGTCCACAGGTGGGTGTTGTGCTTACAGCCCAACACCGTGCAGGACGTTTGGCATTTGCCAGAGAAAAACAAGATTTGCAAATTCGCCACTGGCGCCCTGTGCTCTTCACGGATGAAAGCAGGTTCACACTGAGCACAGGTGACAGACGTGACAGAGTCTGGGGACGCCGTGGAGAACGTTCTGCTGCCTGCAACATCCTCCAGCATGACCGGGTTGGCGGTGGGTCAGTCATGGTTTGGGGTGGCATTTCTTTTGGGGGGCCGCACAGCCCTCCATGTGCTCGCCAGAGGTAGCGAGATGAGATCCTCAGACCCCTTGTGAGACCATATGCTGGTGCGGTTGGCCCTGGGTTCCTCCGAATGCAAGACAATGCTAGACCTCATGTGGCTGGAGTGTGTCAGCAGTTCCTGCAAGAGGAAGGCATTGATGCTATGGACTGGCCCGCCCGTTCCCCCGACCTGAATCCAATTGAGCACATCTGGGACATCATGTCTCGCTCCATCCACCAACGCCACGTTGCACCACAGACTGTCCAGGAGTTGACGGATGCTTTAGTCCAGGTCTGGGAGGAGATCCCTCAGGAGACCATCCACCACCTCATCAGGAGCATGCCCAGGCATTGTAGGGAGGTCATACAGGCATGTGGAGGCCACACACACACTACTGAGCCTCATTTTGACTTGTTTTAAGGACATTACATCAAAGTTGGATCAGCCTGTAGTGTGGTTTTCCACTTTAATTTTGAGTGTGACTCCAAATCCAGACCTCCATGGGTTGATAAATTTAATTTCCATTGATAATTTGTGTGATTGTTGTCAGCACATTCAACCATGTAAAGAAAAAAGTATTTAATAAGAATATTACATTCATTCAGATCTAGGATGTGTTATTTTAGTGTTCCCTTTATTTTTTTGAGCAGTGTATATATATGTAATAATGGCATTACAAACATACTGAATTAACAATTAACACTTATTTTAACTTTAATATAATACATAAATAAAATGTATTTATTCTAAAATAATGAAACATGCTCAATTTGGTTTAAATAATGCAAAAACAGTTTGAGAAGAAAGTAAAAGTGCAATATGTGCCATGTAAAAAAGCTAACGTTTAAGTTCCTTGCTCAGAACATGAGAACATATGAAAGTTGGTGGTTCAATATTCCCAGTTCTTCAATACTCCCAGTTAAGAAGTTTTAGGTTGTAGTTATTATAGGAATTATGATGCGTTGACTATTTCTCTCTATACCATTTGTATTTCATATACCTTTGATTATTGGATGTTCTAATAGGCACTTTAGTATTGCCAGCCTAATCTCAGGAGTTGATAGGCTTGAAGTCATAAACAGCGCTGTGAAGCAAGCATTGCTAAGAGCTGCTGGCAAACGCAGTGAAGTTGGAATGAATGCTTACGAGCCTACCACCACTCAGTCAGACTGCTCTATCAAATCATACTTAATTATAATATAATTAACACAGAAATACAAGCCGTTGGTCATTAATATGGTCAAATCCGGAAACTATCATTTAGAAAACGAAACGTTTATTCTTTGAGTGAAATACGGAACCGTTACGTATTTCATCAAACAGGCGGCATCCATAAGTCTAAATATTGCTGTTACATTGCACAACCTTCAATCATAATTATGTAATACTCTGGCAACTTAGTTCACAACGAGCCAGGCAGCCCAAACTGTTGCATATACCCTGACTCTGCATGCAATGAACGCAAGAGTGACACAATTTCCCTAGTTAATATTGCCTTGCAAACATGAATTTCTTGTAACTAAATATGCAGATTTTAAGAAAGGCATTGATGTTTATGGTTAGGTACATTCGCGCAACGATTGTGCTTTTTTCGCAAATGCGCTTTTGTTAAATCATCTCCCATTTGGCAAAGTAGGCTGTGATTCAATGATAAATTAACAGGCACCGCATTGATTATATGCAAAGCAGGACAAGCTAGTTAACCTAGTAATATCATCAACCATGTGTGGTTAACTAGTGATTGTGAAGATTGATTGTTTTTTATAAGATAAGTTTAATGCTAGCTAGCAACCTTGTCTCCTTGCTGCACTCGCATAACAGTTGGTCAACCTGCAACGCAGTTTCCCCGTGGAATGCAATGTAATTGGTGTCCAAAAATAGGTTGTAGTTATTATGAAGCATGGAGGAGGAGGTGTTATGATGTGGGGGTGCATTGCTGGTGAGACTGTGATTTATTTAGAACTCAAGGCACACTTAACCAGCATGCTACCACAGCATTCTGCAGCAATACGCCATCCCATCTGGTTTGGGCTTAGTGGGACTATCATTTGTTTTTCAACAGGACAATGACCCATCACACCTCCAGGCTGTGTCAGGGCTATTTGACAAAGAGAGTGATGGAGTGCTGCATCAGATGACCTGGACTCCACAATCCCCTAACCTCAACCAAATTAAGATGGTTTTGGATGAGTCAGAGTGCAGAGCGAAAGAAAAGCAGCCAACAAGTGCTCAGCATATGTGGAAACCCCTTCAAGACTGCTGGAAAGGCATTCCAGTTTAAGCTGGTTGAGAGAATGCCAAGAGTGTGCAAAGCTGTCATCAAGGCAAAGGGTGATCATTTGAAGAATCTCAAATATATTTTGATTTGTTTAACACTTTTTTGATTACTACATGATTCCATGTGTTTTTTCATAGTTTTGATGTCTTCACTATTATTCTACAATGTAGTAAAATCATACAAATAAAGAAACCTTAAACTTTTGACCGGTAGTGTACCATGATGATCTTGATGAATTGGAAATTATTTTCCCACCTTAGCTACTGGCCTTCTGTGGCTTTAAACTACACAGTACTACTCTATTCTTCATTTTATGATTGGATCCCCCCGCCACCAATTATGCTTACTTTTGCCCGGTCCTCAGAGGCGGTTCGTTTGTGAAGAGAAAAAAGTTGCCCAATAACGCCTCTCTCTCAAAACACTTAATTCTCTGAGCTAACTTGTAATAAATGAAGATGTACAATCATATTTAACATGGTAAATTCATAAGCATAAATAATAATTAATATTTTTTAAATGGAGAAGGTTTCTATTGCGAAGTGACGGCGTGAAAAACAAGTGATTATTGGTCACTGTTAAATTGTGCTCAATTTTGGGAGTTCAAAGTCAAATTTGGAAGTATTATAAACTTTGAAACTGGGTTCCAGTAAACCACATAATTACAGAAGGGCTGTTTCTCTGAACCTCAGGCAGTAGGCTCAAGCTAGCCCGTTTCTCTCCCCAGTCAGAGGCAGCATGCCTGTCTCAGACTCTGACCAGCAGCAACCGATCCGCCTTACTTCCCCCCATGATGAAAGGGCCAAGACTGAAAAAGTTTGGGAAGCACTGATCGGCAGGTATCCTAGTGGTTAGAGCATTGGGCCAGTAACCAAAAGGTTGCTAGATTGAATTCCCGAGCTGACAAGGTAAAAATCTGTCGTTCTGCCCCTGAACACGGCAGTTAACCCATTGTTCCTAGGCTGTCATTGTAATTAAGAATTTGTTCTTAACTGACTTGCCTGGTTAAATTTTAAAAATACAACTCTAGCTAATGATTAGCGCAAATACAGATGGGCAACCCCATCTATTTATTTATAGCAACTATACTGCATCAGTTGGGCTACAGGTGATAATTACTTATTGCTAAATAACACACCAGCCTGATAATATGGCCCAATATGTTGTCATGCTCATTTTTGGTGTGACATTTATTTTAAAATTGTCTCCATTTTATTTTCATACATTTTTAAAATAGAAAACAGGGCTGCAATCAGGCCCAAAAAAAACATAATTCAATGTTCAATTAAACGGACCGGTGCGGTTCTGAAGAACTAATTGAAAAACAGAGGTTGTGGGTTCAAAATGCACCGCTGCCCTTCAAATATCACATACAAGTATGCCCCCGATGCAATTCTAAGGTCTAATACATCCACAGTATGATTTCAACAGATTTTTGTCAAATTAACTAATTGTCTTTTGTTTAGCATTATCTAGTCCAAATATGTCACGATTCCACTATTTATATCCGTTTGAATCACTTTCAAATGAGGGACTTTTATTTAGAAGGAAAACCGCAAATTCCACTATTGTGGCTAATCCTTGTGGCTAGCTTTACACAGGTCCCAAATTGTGCTGCCGTATCTACGGGCTGGTCGCTGCTAAAGTTAACGTTAGCTGACCAAATGTCGTGCAAATACGTTTAAGGAATATGTCGCATAATTATTTTTTTTAATAGAGATTAGGCTACCTACGAATAACGGTATTTGAGACACATTCACGATTCTATATTTAAAACGGCGTGCATGTAAAATATACAAACGGACTATCAATCAATCACACTTGACGTGTATTGCAACAAAGAATTTCTTGGGGCATTGCCATTGGCCAAGTGGCTCACTCACTGAAAAGCAATGTTGCCGAATGACATGAAAAAAGAAAACAATGTATCTGACGTTGGTGGACCAATCTGTGATAGTATGTGCCGGGCAATCGTAGCTAAATGAATATCCCAAATCATGGCCGATCTTGAATAGGCGCAGGATAGTTTAAAGGAATGCATTAGCTGCTGGCTAGTTATCACTGGCCATTTTACAAATATCCAGCTCTTGAAACTTGGGAATATCTCTCATGCATCCCGGCAAAATTATCAACGTTAGCTGAAGCGATAAAGCAAACATGTCCAGTAAATGCAACATAACAAAATAGTAACTTACCACCCAAGTCAGACCCCCACTTCCTGCTGCGCCGTTGGACATCTTCCTTTTGTTTCCCTAAATTTGAGTGATGCTACTAAGCAGATAAAATACTGAAAAGTCCGGCATACAATATAGTCCATAAACTCAGGAATGCTTTCAGTTAACGGACCCCATTCTGTTATTTTCTGTGTCAGTACAAGTATAAAATGTCTGTCAAAATAGTTCAAGATGAGGGACTATAGCGCGGCTATTGTTAAAATCGACGAGCGGTGGTTAGAACTAGGCCTGAAATCGTCAACGCTTGCGTGCTACTTGCCGATGTGTATAAATTACTGTACAAAATCCAGACGTTAAATAGTTCCACAAAATGTAATTTAGTACAAAATAAATTGAAATACTGTATAAACAAAATTACTTTAAAATACGGCTGTAAATCAATACCAAAATGTTCATTCACAAATAATAACACCGCCGCCTGCCTCCGTCAGGTTCCACCATCCGCAAGGCGACAATTCCCCACAGCGGAACCCACCAATCCGGTGCTCGCTTTTCTAGGAGCCGGTACTTCAGCCAATGGGGAAGAAACAAAAATACATGCCCCACGATGTACTTGTAATTTTTAATCAGTAGGTGGTAGTAGAAACACCGCCCGCACTACTTTTCTTACATAGGAACCCATGTAGTCCATAGACTGCATGAAACCAGTTAATCAAAAAAGCGTATTTTTTGCACAACTGATTGCACAATTGACATATTTGAACAAGGACACATGAACTTCTTTCATATTTCTGCAAGGTAGTTGTAGTTAAAATATTTTAACAGAGGTCTTCATCATGCATTCACCACAAATAAAATATAGAATACCTGTATATCCATAAGTGGATACTGACATAAAAACCTATCAATAGTTACATTGCTTTCTGGGGTCCATTCAACAATTACACAGATATTATATTGCTTTTCTTCAAAAGACAAGTGGAAAATCCATATCAGATGGACTTCAGGCTCACAGGTCATATTCCTATGTCCAGGAGCCAGAACCTTGCTTTGGCAGGGGTTTGCAGCCAGGCCATATTGATCCACTGTCCCCTTTGAGGTGGAAAGCCATGTTGGACACCATATGCGCCCAAGAGGTCCAAGAGGATTAAGTTACTCCTTATTAGGCAGAGACAGTCTAGATAAGAGGCTTTTGTGTCATACAGAAGCTAGGTCTGGGTCTTGCTACATTCCTGGCAGTAAATATCCAACCAGCCTCATTACAAAATCTGTAATCAATATAAGATTATTGATTCAAGACACACAGATCCCAAAGGATTATTGGACTAATTGACCGACCATCCATCCTGTACCCACAACCATCATCATCACCAAACTACTAACCCTTCGTTTGTCTCATAAGTGCCAAGACGCATATGAATATACTATACATGTCTATGTACAGAGTCGGTGTATTCAAGGTGATCATATTGAGCATGTGTCGATCTCATTCCACGGAGGGCAGTATGTCTGGATTTTCACACCTCCCTTGTAATTCATTGATGAATTATGGTCACTAATTAGTAAGGAACTCCCCTCACCTGGTAGTCTAAGTCTTAATTGAAAGAAGAAGAAAAAAGCAGACACTAGGCCCTCCATGGAATGAGTTTGACTCCCCTGATCTTGAGCAAGGCACTGAGAAGAATCACTGATCTATACATCATGTTGCATCCCAAAATAACTACTCATTACGTGAAGATTAACGTAGCAGCGCCTTGCTCAGAGCGATCGAATATACAGTGTCTCCATCATTAAGCATCCTCCTCCATCTCAACAAGGATTTCCAACGAGGATTCCTCCGGCTCATTCAAACTCCGCCGGAACAGCTGGGAGTGTTGCCATGACGACTCGCCCTCTCCTCCGGCTAGCTCCGCCTCCAAGACCAACTCAGAGGATCCAGAAAGACCCGGAAGCAAATGCATCTCCCCGTCTGAGTGTTCAAAAACATGACAAAACATAAAGACATTGTTATGCAGGATAAAGAAGAACATTTTATATATTTAAGTGCACAAGCAAAGCATACCTGATTATCAAATCATAATATCCGTTTTACATTTACAAAATCACTAAGTATACAATTAGCACTTCAAGTCAATTTGAAAAAAATGCTTCCAACTTAATAGTGAAAGGGATGCGTCACATAAACCAGCCAAATCTATCAATCATCCATCAACCTCCTGAGAACTCTGTGGTGTTCTGTCCAGACTGCAGACCCCAGCGGACGGTTCCAGAGTGAAAGGTCTGGCTGCATGCTCTGACTGAGACCGTCTTTATCTTCATCCTTACAGGAGCACAGTCCAACTTCCAACTGATCTTCCCTGACGATGAGCCCTCTGTACGAGCTAGATATACCTGACAGGACAGAGCGCATTTACTGACAGGAAAAAGACAGCAGAAATATGGAAACATTTACAGTTGCGATACATACATCATACAAGTTAGGATACATTGATAAAGGCTACTTCTTTATTATTGGTTCTGCAAAAAAGGAATGCCCTTGAATTAACGATCATAGACTGACCAGTATTAAAAAGACAGATAAGCAACAAAGTATCCCATTGATGTGTCAATATAAGAACTAGATTGAATCAATAAGAGCATTGCATCTTATCGTTTATGATATATCATGGATAAACACTAACCATCTGCCAGTCATTCTCCAGCTTCCTGAAGACAGACTCTTTCCTCCACACAGTCTTGTCCCAGCCCTGGATGTCCTCACTGTCATTGGACACCCTGCAGTAGTGATCCTTGGTGGAGTTGTACCGCAGATGGAATACTCTCCCACTCTTCTCCTTCTCAGTCGGAACAAACACAAACTCTGCTGCAGCAGCCTGGTAGAGAGAAACACAAATACATTCATTTAAAAAGAGACGTTCCTTGGGGACCAATGGGGGAAACAATGGTCTTGTAACTATCTGACTCAAAGGACCATTACAGTTATTATTAATAATAATAATAAATAATAATAACAACACCATTTAGCAGATATTTTTATCCAAAGCGACTACAGTCATACATGCATACATGTTCGAATCAGTGGTCCCAGTGGGTCCACAAAGATGCAAGGAAGTAACAAGTTATTTGACTCAGTAACACAGCTGTATAGCTCACCGATGGGGTAGTCCCTGGTCCTGTTTCGCCGCGGGCATTCCTCCAGGCCAGGGAGCCAGAGTTGCGTCCTCCCAGCTCGCCCTGTTTGGGTGTCTTAGGAGATATAAACTCCACCAGCTCCACTAGGAGTCTCTCTAACAGCTCCTTCTTCCTCTCAGAGCTCAGGGACTGCTGCCTCTGGACATGAATACAGAAAAGTGATGGGTGACTGAGCTCTACCCTCTACAGATGAACACATAGGAATGTTATCAGGCTCTGGGTAAAGAGACTGGTGCCTCTATAGACAAACCCTGAACAACATGGATGAGGGGCTGCAGAATCTCTTGAGCTGACTGGCAAATTCAGGGCCATTAAGCTTAAAAAAAAGTATAGTTTGAAAAGTACATTTAATAAGCCTCCTTTTGAATACAGTTGCTTGTATGCTTACAATCTACCTCACCAGATGAGGTCTCTCTACACAAATTGCATAACATATATGCTCATAACACGTGAAGCACTATACCGGTTTACACATATGTAGACACGGGTTTGGTGATGAATATATGAGGTTAAAAAGTGGTGGAGGTCTGAGGTGAACCTACCACAGCATTGAGCCCGTTGATGGTGTATAGCAGCCAGGGCTCCTGGACCTTGTTCCGTCTGGACAGGACCTCCGGGTGGTAACAGGAATACCTCCAGGTCACATCCACCACCTGCAGCACAACACACTCCTAACATCCTGAAAACTCTACAAGCCACAGCTAGAGACTTATTGACTCATTTGTTTCTGAAGTGTGTGTAATCAAGCTAAGCATGGGTGAAGAGATTAGGTAAAGCATCGCTTCATACTTTAACAGATTGGGCCTAAGGGAATGCTTACTATTGCATTGTGTTTGAACTCAGCATTTTCAGTGGGAAACGCCAACTACCCTCTCCGGCACCTTCAAAGTGTACATTCTGTGTGAGAGCGAGTGTGTTCCTCACCTGGTCCTTGGAGAAAGCCAGAACGTAGTCTAGTTTCTTCCCCCAACCAATCTCATAGAGCAAAGGTTTGTCACAGGCGTTCTCACAGGAGTCACAGTGCAGCCAGCGATGCTGAGAGGCAGAGTACACCTCCGTCCACACGTGGTCTGGGACAGGACAAGGAACAGGAGAACATATTAACGACATATCTGCCATACAGTATTTGAGGAGATACACAGTTATGGCCAATTAGAAATAGTTGAGAATAGGATAAACCGCCATGGAGCCAATAGCTCCATGTAGTCAATAAACCTCTCCAGGGATAATAGCAGAGAATGGGAAAGCAGTCACACTATCACAGAATAGGAACATGTCGAGAGACCCCCTCCTGAACCAGTCTTAATTAGTAGAGCCTCCAGTAACAGCTTCTGTGCTTTAACATGAATGAATAGAGTGTTACAGTACCTGTGCTGTCCCAGATATACCTGGCCTCCAGGTCCAGGGCTCTGCAGCACAGGGTGAAACAGTTGGCCCACTCCCCACAGCGCCCTCTCCTGGTTTCCAGCAGCTTCTCAGGGTTGTTGTACCTGCACACATGAGAGTGATGTCTTAATATGTAGCTTAGCAGATGTTTTATCCAATGTGACATACAGTAGTGAGTGCATACATTTTTTTATTAAAATCCCTGCAGAAATTGAACCCACGACCTTGGAATTGTTAGCGCCACGCTCCTACCAACTGGCCATGTAGGATCACGTTCCAGCTCTTCTTTGAAACAGGTGGGATATATAATGATAGAGAAAACACTGACTCATTGAACCCACCTGGGGAACCTGGTAGAGTGGTTACAGGCCTGACAGTGATGGTTCTCTACCCTCTGGGCTCCCCAGCGAAGGTCCTCTGTAGAAGGGGCCAGTGGGCCTGAGGATTGGGTTGGACCCCCACAGTGGTTGCACGGCAGGCAGTCCACCCAGGAGAAGAAATCCCCTTTAAACCAGCGGAGCAGCTCCAGCACCAGTAGGTCCTCTTCACTCAGGTTGCAATCTGAAGACCGGAGAGAGACAGGAATAAGGTCAAAGCAAGAACAAATGTCTTTAAAGTTCATGGACGGCCTCCCGGGTGGCGCAGTGGTTAAGGGCGCTGTACTGCAGCGCCAGCTGTGCCACCAGAGACCCTGGGTTCGCGCCCAGGCTCTGTCGTAACCGGCCGCGACCGGGAGGTCCGTGGGGCGACGCACAATTGGCCTAGCGTCGTCCGGGTTAGGGAGGGCTTGGCTGGTAGGGATATCCTTGGCTCATCGCGCACCAGCGACTCCTGTGGCGGGCGGGGCTTGCCAGGTGCACGGCATTTCCTCCGACACACTGGTGCGGCTGGCTTCCGGGTTGGATGAGCGCTGTGTTAAGAAGCAGTGCAGCTTGGTTGGGTTGTGTATCGGAGGACGCATGACTTTCAACCTTCGTCTCTCCCGAGCCTGTATGGGAGTTGTAGCGATGAGACAAGATAGTAGCTACTAAAACAATTGGACACCACGAAATTGGGGAGAAAAAGGGGTAAAATTAAAAATAAAATAAAAATCTTCATCCAGAAATACAATAAATATCAACTGTTTGATTACAAGCTCTGAAGAGTTTGGTCCTTTATTCATGCACCTTCTGTGTCGAGTGAAGTAGCAACAGTGTTCTTGTTGTCGTTTTAATTATTACGCCTATTGAAGCTAACAACTTACTAAAACAAGGTAATGTCTCGTTAAACCAACAATAAGTGCTAAAATTACCCGCACTGCTGATCTCAAATGCAACTATTATTGGCCACTGATTTACCGCTCTTTCCAGAGCGTGCACTGATGCGGTTGTAACTACCAAATTGGTTGTCTCTTCTCTCTTCAGTCACGTGCTGCATTCTGTTACGTGAACGATTGGCTAAGCCTTGGATACATCCAGTATTGCTCCAAACGCGTATCACTCGTTCGCATACAGCTAGTAGTCAGCCAAAGCCCCCCACCCCCAAACTTCTCATTGGATCTACACGAATCACATACGGTGGGATATATTTTGGATTCAAAAAGGCAAATTTCACCGAAAGGTGACTAGTTTGCACCCCTGAAGATCAACCAAATCACTGCTTTGTTGTTGTGAGTTTTTCATTGCAATCAAGCTTATTTTAGCACTCAGTATCATTAAGAAAAACTGTACCAACACGGTGCACCATGTGAAGTTCAACATCTATGTTGCAATCCACCCAGAGTTTATAAAGCACAGTAGAACTGGTTTAGCTGGAATTCATCTCATCTGCCAACCAGCAATAGCAATTGAGACTGGGAACGAGGTTAAACCTGAATAGGAACTCTGAACTACGGGGTTGGTTTTACCTGGATCGGCCTGCTTGGCCTGTTGTAGTTTCTCCTTGGCTGTGGTGGTCAGCTGCTGGTGTGGTATAACACCTAAAGCCTTCTGCTGTAGCTCTGAGTTCTCATACTCCATCACATGCTGGAAGTTAGACTGGAGGGTGGTCAGGAAGATCATACTGCTTTCCTGATGAACAGAAACAGAGGGAGGGAGATAGATTAAAAAGAGAGAGAGGGGGGTGAGAGAGAGATGAGAGAGAGTTCAATTGAAGGGATGCAATTGTTTACTGACAAAGTAAGAACATGTACAAAGTTCTGTCTTTGAGCTGTTCTTGTCTAATGATGTTCTGTATTATGTTTCATGTGGACCCCAGGAAGAGGAGCTGTTGCTTTTGCAACAGCTAATGGGGATCCTAATAAAATACAAATAAAAAATACAAAAGAGTATCAGAGAGAAATTATCACACAAGACTGAAGCTTTACCAAGGAGGGTGCTTGTGCAGGGGTTTGTCTAGCTGCCAGGCTGGCAATAACAGGTGGACCCTGGGCTGCTGCCGAGGCCGGAGCTGAGGCTAGGGCTGTGGCACTTGCTGTCACAGGAGACTGTTGGGGCTGCCCCACACCTAGTCTCTGATCCCTTTCTGCAGCGATGGACTCCCGGATTCTCCTCAGCTGGTCCACAGAGGCAGACTTGGGGAACACCAGGTGAGTTTCAGCCTGAGAGAGGGAGACATCCAGATAAAAATGCATCCCAAAAGACATGCATCGAGGCTTCTGGCATGTTTACTTATGGAGAACTTTTCAAAGGCAGTCATGCATACATCTTTCCTGACATTTCAATGACATGCAATCAGTGTGTTTTTAGAATAAGGATGACAACAGTAGCCTACCTCCTCAAAGCCCATCTCAAAGAGGCACTCCACTGCCCCTCTGATAGGAAGGAGTTTGGTGGAAAATGTAGGGTTCCCTATTCGAATAGACCTGTATTTGCCTTCATTGGGATTCCTGCAACGACATTCACAAATATTTTAGCTAGAGAAAATGTATTGGATGCACAGTGCCTTGCAAAAGTATTCAGACCCTGTGGATTTCTTAACGTTTTGTGATGTAGTGGGATTAAAACGGATTGTAATTTGTCAATCCACACAAAATACTCAGACGAAGAAAAACTATTTTTTAAGATTTAAAATTATGAATTTTGTATTTGTTGCATACGTATTCAGCCCTTCTGTTTAGGCAAGCCTAAATTAGCCCAGGAATTTTTTATTTTTTTATTTCACCTTTATTTAACCAGGTAGGCAAGTTGAGAACAAGTTCTCATTTACAATTGCGACCTGGCCAAGATAAAGCAAAGCAGTTCTACACACACAACACATGGAGTAAAACAAACATACAGTCAATAATACAGTATAAACAAGTCTATATACGATGTGAGCAAATGAGGTGAGATTAGGGAGGTAAAGGCAAAAAAAGGCCATGGTGGCAAAGTAAATACAATATAGCAAGTAAAACACTGGAATGGTAGTTTTGCAATGGAAGAATGTGCAAAGTAGAAATAAAAATAATGGGGTGCAAAGGAGCAAAATTAATTAATTAATTAAATACAGTAGGGAAAGAGGTAGTTGTTTGGGCTAAATTATAGGTGGGCTATGTACAGGTGCAGTAATCTGTGAGCTGCTCTGACAGTTGGTGCTTAAAGCTAGTGAGGGAGATAAGTGTTTCCAGTTTCAGAGATTTTTGTAGTTCGTTCCAGTCATTGGCAGCAGAGAACTGGAAGGAGGCCAAAGAAAGAATTGGTTTTGGGGGTGACTAGAGAGATATACCTGCTGGAGCGTGTGCTACAGGTGGGAGATGCTATGGTGACCAGCGAGCTGAGATAAGGGGGGACTTTACCTAGCAGGGTCTTGTAGATGACATGGAGCCAGTGGGTTTGGCGACGAGTATGAAGTGAGGGCCAGCCAACGAGAGCGTACAGGTCGCAATGGTGGGTAGCATATGGGGCTTTGGTGACAAAACGGATTGCACTATGATAGACTGCATCCAATTTGTTGAGTAGGGTATTGGAGGCTATTTTGTAAATGACATCGCCGAAGTCGAGGATTGGTAGGATGGTCAGTTTTACAAGGGTATGTTTGGCAGCATGAGTGAAGGATGCTTTGTTGCGAAATAGGAAGCCAATTCTAGATTTAACTTTGGATTGGAGATGTTTGATATGGGTCTGGAAGGAGAGTTTACAGTCTAACCAGACACCTAAGTATTTGTAGTTGTCCACGTATTCTAAGTCAGAGCCGTCCAGAGTAGTGATGTTGGACAGGCGGGCAGGTGCAGGTAGCGATCGGTTGAAGAGGATGCATTTAGTTTTACTTGTATTTAAGAGCAATTAGAGGCCACGGAAGGAGAGTTGTATGGCATTGAAGCTTGCCTGGAGGGTTGTTAACAGTGTCCAAAGAAGGGCCAGAAGTATACAGAATGGTGTAGTCTGCGTAGAGGTGGATCAGAGACTCACCAGCAGCAAGATCATTGATGTATACAGAGAAGAGAGTCGGTCCAAGAATTGAACCCTGTGGCACCCCCATAGAGACTGCCAGAGGTCCGGACAGCAGACCCTCCGATTTGACACACTGAACTCTATCAGAGAAGTAGTTGGTGAACCAGGCGAGGCAATCATTTGAGAAACCAAGGCTGTCGAGTCTGCCGATGAGGATGTGGTGATTGAGAGTCGAAAGCCTTGGCCAGATCAATGAATACGGCTGCACAGTAATGTTTCTTATCGATGGCGGTTAAGATATCGTTTAGGACCTTGAGCGTGGCTGAGGTGCACCCATGACCAGCTCTGAAACCAGATTGCATAGCAGAGAAGGTATGGTGAGATTCAAAATGGTTGGTAATCTGTTTGTTGACTTGGCTTTCGAAGACCTTAGAAAGGCATGGTAGGATAGATATAGGTCTGTAGCAGTTTGGGTCAAGAGTGTCCCCCGCTTTGAAGAGGGGGATGACCGCAGCTGCTTTCCAATCTTTGGGAATCTCAGATGACAAGAAAGAGAGGTTGAACAGGCTAGTAATAGGGGTGGCAACAATTTCGGCAGATAATTTTAGAAAGAAAGGGTCCAGATTGTCTAGCCCGGCTGATTTGTAGGGGTCCAGATTTTGCAGCTCTTTCAGAACATCAGCTGAACGGATTTGGGAGAAGGAGAAATGGGGAAGGCTTGGGCGAGTTGCTGTGGGGGGGGTGCAGTGCTGATGACCGGGGTAGGAGTAGCCAGGTGGAAAGCATGGCCAGCCGTAGAAAAATGCTTATTGAAATTCTCAATTATGGTGGATTTATCAGTGGTGACAGTGTTTCCTATCTTCAGTGCAGTGGGCAGCTGGGAGGAGGTGTTCTTATTCTCCATGGACTTTACAGTGTCCCAGAACTTTTTGAGTTTGTGTTGCAGGAAGCAAATTTCTGCTTGAAAAAGCTAGCCTTGGCTCTTCTCACTGCCTGTGTATAATGGTTTCTAGCTTCCCTGAACAGCTGCATATCACGGGGGCTGTTCGATGCTAATGCAGAACGCCATAGGATGTTTTTGTGTTGGTTAAGGGCAGTCAGGTCTGGGGAGAACCAAGGGCTATATCTGTTCCTGGTTCTAAATTTCTTGAATGGGGCATGTTTATTTAAGATGGTTAGGAAGGCATTTAAAAAAATATCCAGGCATCCTCTCCTGACAGGATGAGATCAATATCCTTCAAGGATACCCCGGCCAGGTCGATTAGAAAGGCGTGCTCGCTGAAGTGTTTCAGGGAGCGTTTGACAGTGATGAGTGGAGGTCGTTTGACCGCTGACCCATTACGGATGCAGGCAATGAGGCAGTGATCGTTGAGATCTTGGTTGAAGACAGCAGAGGTGTATTTAGAGGGCAAGTTGGTTAGGATGGTATCTATGAGGGTGCCTGTGTTTAAGGCTTTGTGGAGGTACCTGATAGGTTCATTGATCATTTGTGTGAGATTGAGGGCATCAAGTTTAGATTGTAGGATGGCTGGGGTGTTAAACATGTTCCAGTTTAGGTCGCCTAGCAGCACGAGCTCTGAAGATAGATGGGGGGCAATCAGTTCACATATGGTGTCCAGAGCACAGCTGGGGGCAGAGGGTGGTCTATAGCAGGCGGCAACGGTGAGAGACTTGTTTTTAGAGAGGTGGATTTTTAAAAGTAGAAGTTCAAATGGTTTGGGTACAGACCTGGATAGTAGGACAGAACTCTGCAGGCTATCTTTGCAGTATATTGCAACACCGCCCCCTTTGGCAGTTCTATCTTGTCTGAAAATGTTGTAGTTTGGGATTAAAATTTCAGAATTTTTGGTGGTCTTCCTAAGCCAGGATTCAGACACAGCTAGAACATCCGGGTTGGCAGAGTGTGCTAAAGCAGTGAATAGAACAAACTTAGGGAGGAGGCTTCTAATGTTAACATGCATGAAACCAAGGCTATTACGGTTACAGAAGTTGTCAAAAGAGAGCGCCTGGGGAATAGGAGTGGAGCTAGGCACTGCAGGGCCTGGATTCACCTCTACATCACCAGAGGAACAGAGGAGGAGTAAAATAAGAGTACGGCTAAAAGCAATAAGAATTGGTCATCTAGAACGTCTGGAACAGAGAGTAAAAGGAGGTTTCTGGGGGCGATAAAATAGCATCAAGGTATAATGTACAGACAAAGGTATGGTAGGATGTGAATACAGTGGAGGTAAACCTAGGTATTGAGTGATGAAGAGAGAGATATTGTCTCTAGAAACATCATTGAAACCAGGGGATGTCATTGCATGTGTGGGTGGTGGAACTAATAGGTTGGATAAGGTATAGTGAGCAGGACTAGAGGCAGGACTAGAGGCTCTACAGTGAAATAAGCCAATAAACACTAACCAGAACAGCAATGGACAAGGCATATTGACATTAAGGAGAGGCATGCTTAGTCGAGTGATCAAAAGGGTCCAGTGAGTAGAGAGGTTGGGGGTCACGGCGATTTAGACAGCTAGCCAGGCCATCGGTAGCAAGCTACGATAGGATGGAGGTCTTTTATTAGCCACCTCTTCCGTTCCGTCAACAGATTAGTGGGGTTCCGTGTGGTAGAGGGGATTAATCCAAATCACACAACAAAAAACAAAACAATAGATATAGTTATAAAGGCCCAAGAAGAATAAAAAATAATAAATGAATAAATTGTCCGATTGTCTATTCAGATAGCAGCCGATAAGACAGCTAACTGTTAGCGGGCCGCAGATGGGCGTTCAGGTAATGTCGCGACGGAGGAGCCAGCCGGATAACTCCTTCGGGTAGATAACGTCGGCAGTCCAGTTGTGAAGGCCCGGTGGGGCTCCGAATAGGCAGTAAAACGGGTCCGGATAGGTGATTGTAGCCCAGGAGTGATTGATGGAACTCTTCAGCTGGCTAGCTCCGGAATAATTGATGTTTGCTCCGGAATCGACGAAAGCCGATAGTCACACGGATAGCAGCTAGCTAGCTATGAGATCCAGGTATGAATGTCCAGAGTTAGCGGTTGAAATCCAGGGACATGGAGAGAAAAATTGGTCCGGTATGTTCCGTTCCGAGCAGCGCTGTATAAAACTGGCGATAGATTTTCGAGCTAAATGATAGCTGATGACCACAAACCGTGGTTAGCTGAATACTAACGATTAGCCAGTAAAGAAGCTAACTAGCTTCTGATTAGCTTCT
Source organism: Oncorhynchus tshawytscha (assembly GCF_018296145.1). Classification (NCBI taxonomy): domain Eukaryota; kingdom Metazoa; phylum Chordata; class Actinopteri; order Salmoniformes; family Salmonidae; genus Oncorhynchus; species Oncorhynchus tshawytscha. The sequence goes on from NC_056459.1 coordinate 17,104,219, forward strand.
GGGTAGCTTCTGGCTAGCTCCTGGCTAGCTTCTTGGAAGATTACAGATGAGGTAAATAATACTTTTTTTATAAATATAAATTGGTGAGGCGGGTTGCAGGAGTGTTTTGAAGATGTTTATGGAAAATTTTAAAAAATATATATATAAAAAGATATGTGGGAAAAAAAATATATATATATATATTTTTTTATTTTTATTTTTTTTTTTTATTTTTTTTTTTTTTCCCACATATATATATATAAAAGGTATATATAGATGGGACAAGACAAGGACAAAAGACGTCTGAACTGCTATGCCATCTTGGATTTTCATACAATTTGGCTGAACAAATCAAATGGACTCTCTCAGTGTGATATAATACAGGTTGACATTTTTGAATGACTAAACATTCCTCTGTCCCCCATACATACAACATCTGTCAGGTCCCTCAATCAAGTATTGAAATAACTACAAAGATCAGGGAGCTTTTCAAAAGCCTCATAAAAGAGGGCAGTGATTGGTAGACGGGTAATAATAACAAATTGTTTTAAATTAAAACGTTAAAAACAAAATCAGACATTGAATATCTCCTGATGCATGGTCAAGATAACTATGCTTTTGTTTATGTATTCAACCACCCAGACACAGCAAAGATGGTTGTCCTTCTGAACTGAGCTGCAGGACAGGATGGGCTCCCGGAGCGTGGCACAGTGGTCTAAGGCACTGCATCTCAGTGCTACAGACACCCTGGTTTGATTCCAGGCTGTATCACAACCAGCCGTGATTGGGAGTCCCATAGGGCGGCGCACAATTGGCCCAGAGTCGGGCGGGATAGGCAGTCATTGTAAATAAGAATTTGTTCTTATCTGACTTGCCTAGTTAAATGAAGGTTAAATTAACAAAATACCATGAGGCCATAATGGCTAGAGTTCAATGGCTGTGATGGGAGAAAAATAAGGGTGGAACAACATTGTAGGAACTCCACAATAATAACCTAAATGACAGAGTGAAAATAATAGAAATATACAGAATAAAAATATTCCAAAACATGCATCTTGTATGCAACAAGGAACAAAAGTAATATTGCAACAACGACAAAAAACACAGCAAAGGAATACATAATTTGGCCTAAATGTAAAGCCTTATGTTTGGGGCAAAGCCAACACATCATTGAGTAACTGCCTCCTTATTTTCGAGCATGGTGGTGGCTGAATCATGGTATGGTATGCTTGACATTGGCAAATAACAGAGTTTTTTTCCAGAATAAAAAGAAATGGGGTGGATCTAAGCACATGCAAAATGCTAGAGGAAAACCTACTTCAGTCAGTCTGCCATACACCAGTCACTGGGAGAGGAATTCACCTTTCAGCAGGACAACCTAAAATACAAGGCCAAATCTACACTGGAGTTGCTTACCAAGAAGAATGAACTTTCTGGAGTGGCCAAGTTACAGTTTTGACAAATCTGCTTTAAAATCTATGACAAGACATGACAATTGCTGTGTAGCCATGATCCCACAACAGCTTGACAGACCTTGAATAATTTTGAAAATAATAAAATGGGCAAATATTGCACAATCCAGGTGTGCAAATCGAGTAGAGATTTACCCAGAAATACTCAAGACAACTCCCATAACTTTAAAGCTGCAATACATAACTTTTTGGAGGACCAACCAAATTAACATAGAACTAACACACACCGCTCACGTCGCAAAAGTAAATGTACACATACATGTTATTCAACCATTGCACCCACACTGCTCACGCGTGCCAACAAGCATCTGCGTTGCCAAGCGCTAAAATAGAAGTCAGTTCTATTTGTGACGAAGTCCTGCCTCTCCCATCTCCTCATTGGTTTATAAAAGCAGATACCCACGTGCCATCTCCTCATTGGTTATACCCACGTGGGTGATTGAAAGAGAAACTGAGGTCGGTTGGTCGTCGTGGTAATACTATGAAAGTTTGGCATCTAACGCCATACAAAGTCCAAAGAAAAAGCCTGGAACATGGAGAGATGACTAGAAACGATTCGGTTGACCGTTTTGTGTGTATTAATTGTTAGAGTAGAGGACCTTGTGGATTTCAGGTAAAACAACTAAACATTTATATCCCAGGACAAATTATCTAGCAACAGCAAGCTAGCTGGCTAAATTGCCATAAATGTTTAATGCTTTTTGACTAAATTACTATAATTGGGTCAGAGTTTTGATATTTCAACCTGTGTGTCGTGATCGCTAATTTATATGGCGATTGGCATCTAACTTTCATAGTATTACCACAACAACCGACCTCAGTGCATCTTTCAATCACCCAAGTGGGTATAACCAATGAGGAGATGGGAGAGGCAGGGCTTGCACAAGGTGTCACAAATAGAACTGACTTCTATTTTAGCGCTTGGCAAAGCAGACGCTCGTTGGCGCAATGATTGAATAACATGCATGTGTACATTTATTTCGCAACGCTTGTGCACGCGATGGGAGCGGTGTGGTCAGTATGTTACTTTAGGTAGCTTAAATAAAGCAGAAAATACCATATTTTAGGTTATTGCAAATATTTCACAGCGGTTTAGAGATGGTACAATGATCTACACTATACATTGTTTTGTCAAACTGAAATTAGGCGAACAATTACAATTTTAGCAACAAGGAAATGGAGGAGCAAATTCTGCATTTTGCAGCTGCCCAAGAAGACAGCTGTAATCGATGCTAATGGGTTTTCCTAACACGTATTGACTTAGGGAGCTGAATACGACTATATTTTAGTTATTACATTTTATTAATTTTTAAAAAAGAAATCCACTTAGACATGATTGTGTCGATGACTATTTTTTCAATTTAAATGAAATCCAACAGGCAAGGGGTCTGAATATTTTTGCAAGGCATTGTATGTTATGTCGGTATAAAGAACAGGCAGGTTTCATACGTTAATCAGGAGCTGCATGAGATAAAGTTGAGTTAGAGATAAGTAGTTACATTTGTTACAATCGTTTCCAATATGAAAATAAATGCCGTTACAATGTAACAAGCGTTCGCAACTCGAGCGGATGACAGCTTTGCCCGTTTCAGTAGCTTGTAGTCGCCTCGTATTTCCATTTTCTTTTCAACAAGATGACACTGCATAATGTATAACTATGAGCTAAATAATCTAAAATAGTTAGTAAGGAAGCTAGCATTATAAGCTAACTAGCAAAGTTAGCTAGGCAATCTTTTCCGCTTACATTCAAGCACACAGACAGTATTACCTAAGAATGTTGTCGGCATAGGTGATCAACAATTTCGCGACGTCTAGAAACACTTCATTCGAATTTTCGCATAGCGTTGAGAATCCTTGAGACCCAGCCATGTCCTCTCTGCTACAACCTCCTTCCCGTATTTTACTCACTAGGGTAGCTAGCTATATGAACGACGATTTCATTGTTGCTAGCAACTTCAAGTAAATAATCCAAATAGCTGCCATTGCAATGCCTGAACAAATCACGAATATTAAAAATAAAAACTATTCAGAAATCGATGTAAAATATGGTAATGACATCCATAAATCAATATTTCCCAAATGTATACATTAATTGACATTGTTCTGTTGTATATAAATTGTAATCTACACTTCTATGTTCAATGTATGGTATCAGGCAATACGATTAGTATCCCCGTTGAATGAACTCACTTGCTTGGATGCCAGTGTGTGAGCAAGACACATTTGACATTTGCAGAGGATTTCAGAGGTATAATGACATAATATATCGTCGCTTTCACGTGGTAGGTGGCAAATAGATGATTCAGGGAGGTGTATTTCGTAGTTGGACAAATTACAACACTAATAGCCTGTTATGTTGTCGTGTTGGTGAGGGATCAGTCATTGACAGCCTGGGTCCAGGGTCACAGATGGAGCAGTAAGGATATGATACCGCAGTAAAGTTGGTTTTATATTCACACATTTGGACTTTCAATAGACATTCATAAGACATTTGCCAAAAGCCATTTAAAATAACTAATTCATTGATTGTCACAGAAACATAAAACTAGATATGGTTTATTCTATAAATGTCTAGCATAGTTTTACAACCTTTGTTTTGAGGAAAAAAAATCCACTTTTGACTTGATAGAAATACATCAAATCTATCAAATGCCATTTAAAACTGTATAGATCAATAACTAATTCACCGTTTGTCATAGAAACATCAAACTAGATATGATTTATTCTATAAATGTCTAGCATACTTTTACAACCTTTGTTTTGAGGGAAAAAATCCAGTTTTGACATGATAGAAATACACAACATCTATAAAATGCCATTTAAAGCTATATAAATCAATAACGCTTTCACTGATTATAACAGAATCATCAAACTTGGTATGATTTATTCTATTTTTTATTTTATTTTTTATTTCACCAGGTAGGCTAGTTGAGAACAAGTTCTCATTTGCAACTGCGACCTGGCCAAGATAAAGCATAGCAGTGTGACATAAACAACAACACAGAGTTACACATGGAATAAACAAAACCTTACAGTGAAATGATTACTTACAGGCTCTAACCAATAGTGCAAAAAAAGGTATTAGGTAAACAATAGGTAAGTAAAGAAATAAAACAACAGTAAAAAGACAGGCTATATACACAGTAGCGAGGATGTAGCGAGGCTACATACAGACACCGGTTAGTCAGGCTGATTGAAGTAGTATGTTTATGTAGATATGGTTAAAGTCACTACATATATGATGAACAGAAAGTAGCAGTAGCGTAAAAAGAGGGTTTGGGGGGGCACACAATGCAAATAGTCCGGGTAGCCATTTGATGACCTGTTCAGGAGTCTTATGGCTTGGGGGTAAAAACTGTTGAGAAGCCTTTTTGTCCTAGACTTGGCACTCCGGTTCTGCTTGCCATGCGGTAATAGAGAGAACACTCTATGACTGGGGTGGCTGGGGTCTTTGACAATTTTTAGGGCCTTCCTCTGACACCGCCTGGTGTAGAGGTCCTGGATGGCAGGCAGCTTAGCCCCAGTAATGTACTGGGCCGTACGCACTACCCTCTGTAGTGCCTTGCGGTCAGAGGCCTAGCAATTGCCTTACCAGGCAGTGATGCAACCAGGGCAGTGATGCCCTCGATGTTGCAGCTGTAGAACCTTTTGAGGATCTCAGGACCCATGCCAAATCTTTTTAGTTTCCTGAGGGGGATTAGGCTTTGTTGTGCCCTCTTCATGACTGTCTTGGTGTGTTTGGACCATTCTAGTTTGTTGCTGATGTGGACACCAAGGAACTTGAAGCTCTCGACCTGCTCTACTACAGCCCCATCGATGAGAATGGGGCCTTGCTCGATCCTACTTTTCCTGTAGTCCACAATCATCTCCTTAGTCTTGGTTACATTGAGGGATAGGTTGTTATTCTGGCACCACCCGGCCAGGTGTCTGACCTCCTCCCTATAGGCTGCCTCGTCGTTGTCGGTGAACAGACTGTTGTGTCGTCTGCAAACTTAATGATGGTGTTGGAGTCGTGCCTGGCCATGCAGTCGTGGGTGAACAGGGAGTACAGGAGGGGACAGAGCAAGCACCCCTGGGGAACTCCAGTGTTGAGGATCAGCGTGGCAGATGTGTTGCTACCTACCCTCACCACCTGGGGGTGGCCCGTCAGGAAGTCCAGGATCCAGTTGCAGAGGGAGGTGTTTAGTCCCAGGATCCTTAGCTTAGTGATGAGCTTTGAGGGCACTATGGTGTTGAACGCTGAGCTGTAGTCAATGAATAGCATTCTCACATAAGTGTTCCTTTTGTCCAGTTGGGAAAGGGCAGTGTGGAGTGCAATAGAGATTGCATCCACTATGGATCTGTTTGGGCGGTATGCAAATTGGAGTGGGTCTAGAGTTTCTGTAATAATGGTGTTGATGTGAGCCATTACCAACCTTTCAAAGTATTTCATGGCTATGGGTGTGAGTGCTACGGGTCTGTAGTCATTTAGGCAGGTTGCCTTTGTGTTCTTGGGCACAGGGACTATGACGGTCTGCTTGAAACATGTTGGCATTACAGACTCAATCAGGGACATGTTGAAAATGTCAGTAAAGACACCTGCCAGTTGGTCAGCACATGCCTGGAGCACACGTCCTGGTAATCCGTCTGGCCCCGCAGCCTTGTGTATGTTGACCTGTTTAAAGGTCTTACTCACGTCAGCTATGGAGAGCGTGATCACACAGTTGCCCGGAACAGCTGATGCTCTCATACATGCCTCAGTGTTGCTTGCCTCAGTGTTGCTTGCCTCGAAGCGAGCATAGAAGTGATTTAGCTCGTCTGGTAGGCTTGTGTCACTGGGCAGCATGCGGCAGGGTGCGTTCTGAGCCCTCTCCTGTACTCCCTGTTCACCCACGACTGCGTGGCCACGCACGCCTCCAACTCAATCATCAAGTTTGCGGACGACACAACAGTGGTAGGCTTGATTACCAACAACGACGAGACGGCCTACAGGGAGGAGGTGAGGGCCCTCGGAGTGTGGTGTCAGGAAAATAACCTCACACTCAACGTCAACAAAACTAAGGAGATGATTGTGGACTTCAGGAAACAGCAGAGGGAACACCCCCCTATCCACATCGATGGAACAGTAGTGGAGAGGGTAGTAAGTTTTAAGTTCCTCGGCATACATATCACAGACAAACTGAATTGGTCCACTCACACAGACAGCATCGTGAAGAAGGCGCAGCAGCGCCTCTTCAACCTCAGGTGGCTGAAGAAATTCGGCCTGTCACCAAAAGCACTCACAAACTTCTACAGATGCACAATCGAGAGCATCCTGGCAGGCTGTATCAGCGCCTGGTACGGCAACTGCTCCGCCCACAACCGTAAGGCTCTCCAGAGGGTAGTGAGGTCTGCACAACGCATCACCGGGGGCAAACTACCTGCCCTCCAGGACACCTACACCACCCGATGTTACAGGAAGGCCATAAAGATCATCAAGGACAACAACCACCCGAGCCACTGCCTGTTCACCCCGCTATCATCCAGAAGGCGAGGTCAGTACAGGTGCATCAAAGCTGGGACCGAGAGACTGAAAAACAGCTTCTATCTCAAGGCCATCAGACTGTTAAACAGCCACCACTAACATTGAGTGGCTGCTGCCAACACACTGACTCAACTCCAGCAACTTTAATAATGGGAAATGATGTAAAATATATCACTAGCCACTTTAAACAATGCTACCTAATATAATGTTTACATAACCTACATTATTCATCTCATATGTATACGTATATACTGTACTCTATATCATCTACTGCATCCTTATGTAATACATGTATCACTAGCCACTTTAACTATGCCACTTTGTTTACATACTCATCTCATATGTATATACTGTACTCGATACCATCTGTATCTTGCCTAAGCTGCTCTGTACCATCACTCATTCATATATCTTTATGTACATATTCTTTATCCCCTTACACTGTGTATAAGACAGTAGGTTTTTTTTTTTTGAATTTTTAGTTAGATTACTTGTTGGATTATTACTGCATTGTCGGAACTAGAAGCACAAGCATTTCGCTACACTCGCATTAACATCTGCTAACCATGTGTATGTGTTAAATAAAATTTGATTTGATTTGGCTGTGCTTCCCTTTGTAGTCTGAATGTGTCCTATTTGCAGAGGAGGGTTGAGAATTTGGGATTATATAAGAACAGTCTGCAAATAAACACCAATTTCCATTTCGATGGATGGATGGAGTTAATAAAAATTGTATTCTAGGTCAGCCCCTTTGTACCTCGTATCCTGGTCAACATGGCTGCAGGTCACGTCAGCATTAAGCACAAACTAAAAGGCCCCAACCACGCCGTGTCCACCGCCTGCACAACTGGAGACCATGCCCTCGGTGACGCAGCCAGGTTCATTGCCCATGGAAACGCTGTCGCCATGGTAGTGGGTGGGACAGAAGCCTGTGTGGGACCTCTGTCAATTGCGGGGTTTGCGAGGGTGAGGTAAATCTTGAAGATCCCAGGATATTTGTTTTTTTTGTGTTGTTGTTAGTATACATCTAGTCTGTCCTTTTTATACATTTTTACATATGTATTAAGATATGCCTATGCCATTTGTATGTTCATGGATTTCAGTTGGTATTGACTGCTATGTGGGTGTAATTCAACTTTTACATTTACTTGAAGGTCTTTGGGTACCCATTGGAACGACCAGCCCAGGCTGGCATCACGGCCCTTACACCCAGAGAGGGGTGGGTTTGTGATTGGTGAAGGGTCTGCGGTGGTGTTCCTGGAGGAGTGGGAGCATGCTGTGAGGAGGGGGGCCAGGGTGTATGCTGAGGTGCTGGGGTATGGCCTGTCAGGGGACGCCAGCCACATCACAGCCCCCACTGCTGACGGAGATGGAGCCATCGGGTAATAGTCATGGATGGGGTTTATAGCACTCTTTCACCAGGTGCATACTATTTGTGTTAAGGAATCATTGAGATGTACTGTAGCCAGTACCATTATCAAAATCTATCAACTTGACCATGACATAAAACATTTAAAAATCTTAGGCCTATTTTAAAACTTTTTTTTAAGGATTTTTTAAAATGAAATTGTGAACATATTTGAAGTCATGGCATTTTTACAGTCCACTTTCATTCTCCTGTTCTTCTTCCAGGTGCATGTCTGCAGCACTCTGAGACACTGGTGTGGAACCAGCCCATGTGACGTATGGGAATGCACATGCCACCTATACACCACTAGGTGATTCTGCAGAGAACACTGCCATCAAGAGACTGTTCCAGCAGCACGCCACCAACCTGGCTGTCCCCTCCACTAAAGGGGCCACGGGGCTTCTCCTGGGGGCTGCCGGGGCCCTAGAGGCAGCCTTCACTGCTCTGGCCTGCTACCACAGCATTTTGCCACCCACCCACCCTCAACCTGAACTTCACTGAGCCAGAGTTTGACCTGAACTATGTGCCCTGCACTGCATAGCAGTGGAAGACAGAGGGCAGATGGGTATTTCTCAAACTCTTTTGCGTTTGGGGTGACTAATGTGTCGCTGTGTTTCACCAGTGTCTGAAAAGCTTGTCGGAAGGATTCACTTCTTACTGGTTTTGTATGGGATTTGATTTCGCAACAGATCCTTTATAGATTCCTAGTATTTCAGTTTCAATATGTTCTCAATATTATATTGGGACATGTAACAGTAAATCATTTGCATGAAATTATGATCGATGTTTGCATTTTGTTCATTAAAATACAGATATACTTTGTGTACTTGAATACCAGTAGTATATATATTTATCACCAGCAGGTGGCACTGTCTCACATGGAGACTACACTGGAGAAGCTATGGGTTTATTACCTTTTATATTTAGACAGTCTATACAGGAAGTTCAGCTCCATCTCAGAGCCTATTGTAATAGAAGAATGTGTCCCAGCCCAGTAATGAGCAGTTGGTTAGTCATAAAGTGTAACTTCCCAAGGCTTCCTGGATCCACCATCCACCACATCACAGTCACTCATTTGGGTCCCAAATGCCCACTTCCTGTCCTCCAAAACAAGGTTTTTAATGGTGGAATTTAGTGGTTCTCAACCTGGGTTATGGGTAAACCTGGGGATACTTGACCTATAGAGGATGGTAGAGCAAAATGTGATTGCGGATAGAGTGACCAAAGAACCACTAGTGTAATTCTACAACCGGATTTAGCACTGCTGTTTATTGGAGGAGAGATGATCTAACATTTCCAATAATCCTCTCTCTCTCGCTCTCCCTCTGAAAGTGCTTAGGGTTTTGTTTGTTAAATCAGCAATACATGCAAGCAGAGCATTTTGTGTATGTACTGGTATTTACGGTGTTCATCCATCCTAGTGTCGTGGAAATTACCACCAGGGACACCTGAAGTCAATATTAAATGAATCATTCTTTGTTATCAGTGTGCTGGAGAGGTTCCAACCAACTCAATGCATCATGTACACATGTCAGTCAGGAGCTCCCCCAGGGCAGTCCCGTTAGTTCTCTTATATGCTGCTTACACAGACAAGTTATATTTGCACGATTTAGCTTATTCATAATTCATTTGTCATTAACATTTGGTTCATGCATGTGACTGACCAATACCTCACAAGGCTTCTTCTCTCCAAGCTGAGACCTTGAAACAGATGTCCCTTTCTGTTCTCAAAACAAGGTTCTGGGCGTACTGCCAAATTGCAGATACTGATAGTGAGGATTCCTCCCAGGCATGATCAATCAGTCACTTGCATGAACACAGAAAATGGTTATTAGAAAAGCAAACATTTTCCATCACATTACCTCTTATCACTCACTGTGATAATTATTATTACATTGTATTAATTTGGTGATTACTTAAACTATCAAAGGAGTAAGTAAACAAAGTCAACTCATAAAACCACAGACACTTTCAAACCCTTCATTGTGGGTTGTAAATAAAATCAACACAAAATCAGACACTTCATCCTTTCGAACCCTTCATTCTGGGTTGTACAATCCAACTTGTAAAACCATTGCAGTAGAATGTTTTAACTGAAGACCTTCACTTTATACAGTCCCATATATGCTTCATTACACAATTTCATTTATGGATTCTGGCAATGACATTTCAGATGAAGCTTTGTTACTAAGATCTATTCTAGATACTGGGGTGCCGGTTTCCCGGACACAGATTACAAAGCCTAATCCTGGACAAAAAAAATAGCTTTCAATGGAGATTCTCAGGGAAATTGTCAGGTAAACCGGCGTTGTATTTGTTTGGGCTCTGTGTGAACAATAAGGTCTCAGTCTCAGACAGAGGAGAGCACCGTGGTGATGTGATATAGGGGAAGGTTCAGTGGAGACAATGTGGCATTATCTGCATCCTAAATGGCACCCTATTCCCCCTAGCACGCTACTACAGGGTTCTGATCAAAACAAAATGAGTACTCATTTGGGACGCATACATTATATCAAGGGAGATGTAGAGGTAATGGGAGAAACGTGGCCCAGAGGGGACCAGGAAAATAAGCTTTCACATTTGTTCCTCCACTCCTCCAATATGTAAAAGCCATAATCAGTGCTAGCCGCTCTCTTGTGGAAAACAGAAACAGAGTTGTTGAACCAACGTGGTCCTCCTGGGGGAGATGTGTAATGATTGCATAGAGGGAATATGAAGGGTGATTTGGGGATCTCTTATCCTCTTTGTATTCCCTCTGGATCACTGGATGTGGGTTGCTCAGTCTGAGGAAAAGCTACTATGAATATGATTGCAAAAGAAGACTAGCCTCTTGCAACCTGTTGGCGCAGGAGTATATAGAGAGGTGCATACACTACTAGTAGTGTATTTTACTGTAAATATTGACTGGTAAGAACATCAGTTGATATGAACAAAATACAGGCATTCTATGTATTGGAAACACTGTGCAAAACACTCTTCAGTGTATGAATTCTTCAATAGTTTGTTCAGTCACGAGTCATGACTGAAGTGAATAGAAGATGCAATACAGGAAAGTAACTCACATGATGAATTACAGGGGGATGTATGTCTCAAGGCCATTTTTAGAGATGAAGTTTTATTAACTCTTACAGGATGTCATCTTCCACTAATGAATAAATCAATTATTAATTCTCCATTTTAATTTAAAATAATTTGACATGGATAAATGATAGGGGAACCTTTTTTTCGAGTTGGGAAGGAAGGAAAGTCCTTATCTGTGTCTTGAACCTTTTTAGAGTTCTGTAGGGGGAACTGACCTAAACCAGCAGCAGGTGCTGTTATCTGTGGTATTTTCACAAAGTTATTTGTGGAAAGTTAACCTCATCCCCTGGCTATTGCGGAAAGTGCCTTTGGGCGGAAGTGTTTGGGAAGGAGATTAATGGAAAGTGAACCTAATGTATCAGACAGAACACAATAATAACAGATTCACTGTAGGAAGGTTTATTCAGTGATGACCTAACACCCCCCTCAAAGGCTGCCATTGTTATGACTGATTATAGATCAAGAGATGCTACTGATCTATTCCATGTACAGTATAGACAAAGAAATGTGGGATCACGAGATCACAAATATGGTTTCCAATTAGAGGTTGACCGATTATGATTTTTCAACGCCGATACCGATTATTGGAGGACCAAAAAAAAGCCTATACCCGATTAATTGGCTGATTTTTTAAAAATGTATTTGTAATAATGACAATTACATCAATAAAATCAATTTAGCCTCAAATAAATAATGAAACATGTTCAATTTGGTTTAAATAATGCAAAAACAAAGTGTTGAAGAAGTAAAAGTGCAATATGTGCCATGTAAAAAAGCTCAAGTTTGAGTTCCTTGCTCAGAACATGAGAACATTTGAAAGCTGGTGGTTCCTTTTAACATGAGACTTCAATATTCCAAGGTAGGAGGTTTTAGGTTGTAGTTAATATAGTATTTATAGGACCATTTCTCTCTATACCATTTGTATTTCATATACCTTTGACTGTTGATGTTCTTATAGGCACTATAGTATTGCCAGTGTAACAGTATAGCTTCCGTCCCTCTCCTCGCCCCTACCTGGGATCGAACCAGGAACACATTGACAACAGCCACACTCGAAGCAGCGTTACCCATGCAGAGCAAGGGGAATAACTACTCCAAGTCTCAGAGCTAGTGACGTTTGAAACGCTTTTAGCGCGCACCCCGCTAACTAGCTAGACATTTCACATTGGTTACACCAGCCATTAGGCTGATAGGCTTGAAGTCATAAACAGCGCTGTGCTTGCGAAGAACTGCTGGCAAAACACACGAAAGTGCTGTTTGAATGAATGCTTACGAGCCTGCTGCTGCCTACCATGCTTACGAGCCTGCTGCTGCCTACCATAATAACACACAGAAATACGAGCCTTTGGTCATTAATATGTTAGAATCCGGAAACTATCATTTCGAAAACAAAACATTTATTATTTCAGTGAAATACGCAACAGTTCTGTATTTTATCTAACGGGTGGCATCCCTAAGTCTAAATATTCTTGTTACATTGCACAACCTTCAATGTTATGTCATAATTACGTAACATTACGCAAATTATTACGCAAATTATTATTAATTAATTATTAATTACGCAAATTCGTTCGCAATGAGCCAGGCGGCCCAAACTGTTGCATACACCCTGACTCTGCGTGCAATCTGCAATATCGGCCCAAAAATATCGGCGCCCATAAATTTCCGATTGTTATGAAAACCATTCCAATTAATCGGTCGACCTCTAATTCCAATTGACTTGTTGTTTCTTTGTTTGTTGGTTTAACAGACAGAGTGGAGTTTTAGGTCTTCTCATTCCATTCCGCAATGCTGCATTTTTGTGCATGAAATTGGAGATTGACATTTACAGTTCCATTTGTTTTTATAGCGTTATGAACAAAAGGCTAGCTCCCACCTACAGCATTGACAGAAGTAAGTGCCCCTGCCTTCCCACCTCACGGTACTGTAATGCACTCACACTGCCATTCAGTGCACAGTACGTCAGGTGGTAAAACACTGACAGCTAGAGAGAGCGGACCCTGAGTATGTAAATGATCTGTGGTATACGGTACGTTCAGCTTTAAAGTATTTCTCTACCTGGCTTTTCTACTCTGAGCGGCAATCATTTAAGTTAAAGGCTCCTCCATTGATTTGTATGAACCCCCTTCCTCCCTCCCCCTGTCACAGCCCTCCTCTGATTCCTCCCCCCTCACCTCTCCCCCTTCACCTATCGATACTGCCACAGCCCGAGCACCTAGGCCAGGGACTATTGATTCCTATTAATGATAATGACTCTGATGTTTTTCTCTTATTTTTTCTCGTTTTCTCCATCCATGCTTTCCAATTAGGAGACATCCAAGCCGAATTAGGCTCACCATGGCAACAGAGTCGGCATGTATTCCCTTTGATATCCGGCCGAGCTAACCAACCGTCCCAGAGGAGAGGAACGGGGTTTAGCTCCTCTACAGAAACATGTATGCATGCTAAAATTATAGCCTCTCTCTCTCTCTCTTTCTATCGGCCATTCATGGCCGTTCATTGAGCCCTAGTGCTGGTTTAATGAGGGTCAATATACAGTAGCACCTGATGTCGCCGTATATCACATCACCACAGGCAGGGATGCTTATATTCGGATCAATGGGCTAAAAGGCTCTGGAATATGATGCACTAGAGTCGACACAGACCATGCATATTCTTCAAAGGGCATAGTTCAGATTATGACCTGTGTGTTAGCCTAGAGATTTTTACTACAGCATGATAATGTATAGAGAGGAATATAACGAATGGTCAAAGATATGTTCCATAGAACCTGGTAAAGAAACTAATGAACCTAGGGGTCATGGATTTTACAGCCTAGTGTGAGCCTCTGTTGCTGTGTTCCACTCCATGGGCACTGTTTCCCAAACTGTGGGTAAGAACTCATTGATGATGGGTCTCAGCAAGTTATTTTCCCGGTTTAATTAAGACTCTGGCTTGGCTACAAACTGGTTTTGTTGACTTGATTGATTGATTTTATTTTCCAGTTAAAAAACACACACACAGTACAAATTGATTCGGAAAGTATTCAGACCGCTTGAATTTTTCAACATTTTGTTACGTTACAGCCTTATTCTAAAATAGATTAAATAAATAAAAATCCTCATCAATCTACACACAATACCCCATAATGGCAAAACAAAAACAGATTATTAGAAATGTTTGCAAATGTATGAAACTCCAAATAAAAAAATACCTTATTTACATGAGTATTCAGACCCTTTGCTATGAGACTCGAAACTGAGCTCAGGTGCATCCTGTTTCCATTGATCATCCTTGAGATGTTTTTACAACTTAATTGGAGTCCACCTGTGTTAAATTCAAATGATTGGACATGATTTGGAAAGGCACACACCTGTCTATATAAGGTCCCACTGATGACAGTGCATGTCAGAGCAAAAACCAAGCCATGAAGTCGAAGGAATTGTCCGTAGAGTTCCGAGACAGGATTGTGTCAAGAACAAATCTGGGGAAGGGTACCAAAACATTTCTGCAGCATTGAAGGTCCCCAAGAACTCAGTGGCCTCCATCATTCTTAAATGGAATAAGTTTGGAACCACCAAGACTCTTCCTAGAGCTGGCCGCCCAGCCAAACTGAGCAATTGGGGGAAAGGGGCCTTGGTCAGGGAGGTGACCAATCAATCAATCAAATGTATTTATAAAGCCCTTCTTACATCAGCTGATGTCAAAAAGTGCTGTACAGAAACCCCAGCCTAAAACCCCAAACAGCAAGCAACGCAGATGTAGAAGCACTTTGAAGCAGGTGTAGACCAAGAATGCGATGTTCACTCTGACAGAGCACTAGAGTTTCTCTGTGGAGATGGGAGAATATTCCAGAAGGACAACCATCTCAGCAGCACTCCACCAATCAGGCCTTTGTCGTAGAGTGGCCAGACAAAAGCCACTCCTCAGTAAAAGGCACATGACAGCCTGCTTGGAGTTTGCCAAAAGTCACCTAAAGACTCTCAGACCATGAGAAACAAGATTCTCTGGTTTGATGAAGCCAAGATTGAACTCTGGAGGAAACCTGGCACCATCCTACGGTGAAGAATAATGGTTGCAGCATCATGCTGTGGGTATGTTTTTCAGCAGCAAGGACTGGGAGACTAGTCAGGAACTAGGCAAAGATGAACGGAGCAAAGTACAGAGAGATTCTTGATGAAAATCTGCTACACAGCGCCCTGGACCTCAGACGCAGGCGAAGGTTCACCTTCCAACAGGACAACGACCCTAAGCACACAGCCAAGACATTGCAGGAGTGGCTTTGAGACAAGTCTCTGAATGTCTTTGAGTGGCCCAGCCAGAGTCCGGACTTGAACCTGATCAAATATCTCTGGAGAGACCTGAAAATAGCTGTGCAGCAACGCTCCCCATCCAACCTGAGAGAGCTTGAGAAGATCTGCAGAGAAGAATGGGAGAAACTCCCCAAATACAGGTGTGCCATGCTTGTAGCGTCATACCCAAGAAGACTCCAGGCTGTAATCGCTGCCAAAGGTGCTTCAACAAAGTACTGATTAAAGGATCTGAATATATGTGATATTTCCTTTTTTTTAAATTTTGATAAATTAGCAAAAATGTCTAAAAAACTGTATTTGCTTTGTCATTATGGGGTACGGTGTGTAGATTGGTGAGGGGGAAAAAAAGATTTAATCAATTTTAGAATGAGCGAGTATTCTAACAAAATGTGGAAAAAGTCAAGGGGTCTGAATGCTTTCCGAAGGCACTGTACATTTTAAAACCATGACAGGGATATCACAAAAAAGTCAGACTTATGTCCATTGTGCTCCCTAAATTCCATGGTGAAAAAACATTACTTAGATACAGATACATTTCATAGATACAGACATTAACAGTTGTTCAATTGCCCGAACATTAGCCAGATTTTGACATTATGTTTAAATGAAGTTATGGTCTGCATGGCTTTGAGTTGTTGTGGTTCCACTCAACAGTTCCGGTATATAAAAAGATGTGGCTTACAGGGTCGCATAGAAACTCCAAAGGTGTTGGGTGGGTTCAAGGTACCAACATGGTTTTGTAACTACTGGGGTGAGGTTCTCTATTACCTCAGTGTTTCTCAACCTGTTTAGTACCAGGGACAGGCAAGCTATATAATTCTTCCTCCTTGGAGCACTACTGACTTAAACTAGAACAAGGCTGATTGAGAAACACTTGTCTACCTCAGCAGCTCCAATACTCCTAATGGTCAGCCATGTACTGTAAATGGAGTCAGTGAGAAGTGACATATAGCATATCAAGTAATTAATGACCTGCATGACATATTTGACTGACCAGACAGACCGCTGAACAAACAGTGCTCTCATCTGGCTATAGTGAATATTGTGTGAGACATTAATGTTGTCCAACATCTATTGAGTAGCATCACAAAGCAATATGTTTCCCAGACTTAGTTTATACCTACAGTGTTTAGTCCTGGACACTCTCCTTTGAACAACCTGTGATGATACGCAGCGTATTAGTGTCCCCACATAGTGATCTGTGTTACATTTATAACTGGAAATTACTGGGTAAGTGTTTAGTTGAATTAACTGGTAAGAGCATCAATTATTGAAGCTATATTACACTGTGCATTATTTGAATGATCATTATGTAGCCCACTGTGTCTGGGGTTCCACAGCATTAGAGATAGAACCAGAGAGAATGGTGCAGCATGCCTTTCTGTTGTCAGACTAATGCGTAGGGCTCTAGAGGGCTAACGCATGGATTACCCCTCACCACACACACGCACACACACACACAATCTGTGTTGTCTTGTAAATACAGATACAGAGTTCAACTAGTACCACTAATGGTTGAATTAGCATTCTTTATGAACTGAGGAACTGAGTAAATACTACCTAATTAACCACACACACACACACACACACACACAGCCAAGGAAGACATTCCCAATGGATACCTATCTTCTCCTCCTCTACCAGAAGGACACTGAAATGGAGGGATGAAGGAGGGAGGGATAAGCTGCACACCAGAGGCTTTCTCTCACACACACACCCACACACACTCAGGGTCTCCTGAGACAATGAAGAAATTGATATGCCAGCCAACCAGCCCCCTACATACAGTATACTCCTGTCCTGTTCAATGTAGCCCTCCTCTGTAAATGGATATAGTTTTTGTCCTCTCAGCATGTTCTGATGGGTTCCAGTGAAGATGCGTATTTCTCACAATCAAGATGAGTCGGTCTTCTCCCCCCGTTGCCGTTTTGCTGTAGATTATAAGGTCCTTCTTAGAAATGATACATTCAGACCTATACGGTGTATTATAATGACTGCACAGGAGGACAATGTTCTGAATTTATTTTTAAGAACTGCCCACATAGGCTACAATGCAGGATCTTAATTTAATCACCCTGTTGCAGAAATGTCCTGCATTTGTAGTGTACTTGAGGTTTGAAATTGCTTCTGAAGTTTGTCATTTCCACTTTTAAATTTCAGACATGATTTTCCCTTATGAAAAATGTATCAAACCCTGCAAAAATGTCTATTAATTATAATTCACATAATAATTCATATTTCCTGTTGCTGCACGATTATTTCCTGATGTAGCAAACCGGCCCCCCCAAAAAAATCTTACATCTGTAATTCATCCTCTTCATTCCTATGTTGAACATAATACTTCCACACACGAAGCTGCCTGTCTAGATCGTGTGTTCCATGGCAGGCCACAGAACTTTACCTGCCTATTACTATACTATTATCCTCTTTGTTTCCTTCCTCATTGGATTGCTAATAACAACTTCCTTGTGTGCTCTTTTAAGTGGTGTTAATATGAATGGTGAAACACAACTCACTCACGTCTCGCAGGACAAGGGTCAATCTCTGTTCTCAGAATGTCAGAATGTCAGAATGCTGCTGGTATAGTGGAGTATCCCTCTCCATCCACATCTGTGAAGGCTGTATCTAGACTTCTATGTTTTATACATGAAAAAGCCTAGCTTGGATGAGGGATTCTACTTATAATGAAGAGAACATGGAAATTCCGACTTTTAAAGCAGAGAGACGTTTCAAAGCCATGCGCTCGGAGAGAGGGTTGCGGGGGACATGAATTGCATGTTGTTAAAAGAGCCCATCATGTTTCAAACCCTACGTTACAATGAGACAGAAAAACCCAGTTGACTCTTTAGGATACAAAGACTCTCTCCTCATTGCCCAGCTGACTCATAGTTCTCGCCACTGACTGAATGCCTTCGTTATTCTTCCTATTGCATGATGTATGGTTTTTGCATTGCTGTTTTAATTTTGCAACACTCTAAGGGTTTTGTTTGGTTCAAGTGGTATTTCACTATTCTGGGTTGTGTGTTTCAACAGTTTTTGTATGTTAAGTTGGGTGTCCACAATACAGTATATATTTTTTTCTGTGGATATCTGGCACATTATTCTATAACCCTTGTTTCTCCAAGAGAGAAAGAGACGGAGAGAGAGACAGAGAGCGAGAGAGTGACAGACAGAGAGAGAGAGAGAGAGAGAGAGAGAGAGAGTGACAGAGAGAGAGAGAGAGAGAGAGAGAGAGAGAGAGAGAGAAATACACACACACACACATGTATTATTTTCTATTGATTTCTATAGCCATGTGTGGATACAGTGACAATTACCTTGACAGTCACGTCGCCCACTCAGACTTCTTCTTAAAAAGATACTGAAGCAGGCACATCTCCGGAGCTCAGGCAAACCCCACAACCTTCATTTTTGGATTCAATACATGGGAACAGATTTTCGATCAGAGTGGATTTACAGAAAAACAATGACATATTGTAGTTATTAGTGAGAGTACATTAGTGTTTATGGTTTGATTGATTAAACAATAGCGGCAGACAGTTGTGAGGGTGAGAGACCTTGCCCCTGGTGCTGTGGACAGAGGGGTGAGTAATGTAATATTGAATCTGTACTGAGCATCTGTATGACATTTGTTTGACAGGCAGGCAACAATCACCTTGGTCTCCTCTACTGTAGGTCCATATGGGACTACTGGCTGCTGAGGCTACCACTATTAACTGTGGATTACTCTATATTGTCATTGGGATTTACACCTTCTATAGTCATCCTCTCCCTCCTCATCTCCCTTCTTCTTCCCTCTGCTCCTCCTCCTCTCTTATCCTCCCTCCCTCCTCCCCTCAGCCTCCCCATCATCCTCCTCTCTTCCTCCATCCCTCCTCCTCTCAGCCTCATCCTCCCTCCTCTCCTCCCCCATCTCCCCCTCTTATCTCCCCTCCTTCACCTGCTCCCCAGTGTGCCCTCACACTTCACACTCAATGTGACATTGACATCAGTGAGGACCCAAGGGCATACAGCTGTTGGTCCATTCATAGCAAGTAATTGGCTGATCTAACCTTGAACACATCTCAACATTGAATGTATCAGTGTATATGATTATAGAGGGATGAAAGGACTGAGTGATAGAGATAAGAGGGATGAATGCAGAGACAGAGGGATGGAGGGAAGGAGGAATGGAAGAATGGAGGGAAGAAGAGGTGGAAGGAAGGAGGAATGGAAGAATGGAGGGAAGAAGAGGTGGAAGGAAGGAGGAATGGAAGAATGGAGGGAAGAAGAGGTGGAAGGAAGGAGGAATGGAAGAATGGAGGGAAGAAGAGGTGGAAGGAAGGAGGAATGGAAGAATGGAGGGAAGAAGAGGTGGAAGGAAGGAGGAATGGAAGAATGGAGGGAAGAAGAGGTGGAAGGAAGGAGGAATGGAAGAATGGAGGGAAGAAGAGGTGGAAGGAAGGAGGAATGGAAGAATGGAGGGAAGAAGAGGTGGAAGGAAGGAGGAATGGAAGAACGGATGAGACAAGGGGTAATGGAGGGAAGGAGGGTTGAAGGAAAGGAGGGATGAAAGGAACGAGGGACCCCAGCTGCAACTGTCTGTGCACTCAGTCAGTGCAGACAGAGATGATTAAAAAATGATGTCAAGAGAACGGCCCGGTCCTGGCAAAATTCCAGAAACCATCAATCATGACACAGTCAGAAAAGTGGCTACACAAACACACACACATTGTGACCCAGACAAGTGGCTACACTCCAGGGTTATGATTCCAAGGTCAGTGATTCTGTTCATATTTTCCACAAAGTCCCAGACAGACTGACTGGGGATAAAGACATTTCAAAGGAGAGGCTACGGAGGCACTTGCCTGCATCCCAAATGGCACCCTATTCCCTATATAGTGCACCACTTTTAACCAGAGCTCCGGTGTCATTTGCCACTGACTAAATCTGATGTGGCCCAGAGCAGGGCGAAAAGAGGCCATTTGAACTGATGTTATACAAAAGCAAAATGGTAATTACCATATCCACTGAGATGAGATAGCACACTGCCAAGCAGATCAGGAAGAGAGAATGGCCCAACGTTTTAATGCCAATTCAATTTGATCCTCTCTCTTGCTAATGGTGTGCATCCAGTCTATTTAAAGCAGCGTGGTCACACATGCTTTCTAAGACATTAGTTGAGTTCTGTCTAAGCACTTCAAAGGATAGCCTTTAGGCTTTCGGGCAACTATGCACAGAGATTGGATTTGTTTTTAGCTGTGCACACAAAGGGCTGAGATGGGTTTTCTCTATCTCAATGGTAGAAGGTATAAATTGCTGAGGTCATGACATGAGCCATGTAACAGAGATGGTTTAGTTGCATTAGCTCCCCAAGCTAATACCTCAGCTTTAGCTCAGCAGGCTAATGCAGTCTTCTGTGGCGTGCATCCCACCCAGTTTGTTGAATGGACTTGTAGAACAGTCTTACCGTACAAAACTCTCCACCTCTTCCTCAAGGCAGGTTTTCTTGCAGCTTACTCTGGCACTTGCCACACAGGGATTTCCCCCTTTTATTGGAGAACCATGAAGCTGAAGAAGCGGTCTTTCCCCCTCTCTCCACATGAGGAATCATAGAAAACTGCCCCAATATTACTCACTTACTATTGCTTTCATATATTGGCTCTACAAATAAAGTTAGCATCACTCTACTGATTAGATTCATTAAAAAAGTCCCCACACCAATTTGAAACAGTGTCATAATATTAGTCTGTTTTTGGTATAAAGCAAGAAGACCCCAATGGAATAAGTTGTTAAACTCTATTTTGTTATCCTCATCCACATGAGTGGCTAAATTGTATTTTTTATTGTCAAATTAATCATAAATGTCTCTCTTTTGTATTGCCTTCCTATTATTTAAGTGTAGGCTCATGATACAGAGCTCAACTCCAGAACCATTGGTACGAGAAAGAAAATAGTTGCTTCCTGTTCTTGACAGTCGTGTTAAATGTTCCATAATGCATAATGCATAATGCACACACACACACACACACACACACACACACACACACACACACACACACACACACACACACACACACACACACACACACACACACACAGAGCCCAGAAGAGTGGCTAGTTGAGATGGTAAAGTGAAATGCTTGGATAATCATGCCTCTTCCAGGTTTAATTGCCATATGAACCAAGACTCTATTTATATACTCTTTATAACTAAGGCAACATGGTGTGTGTGTGTGTGTTTCATTGGGGATGTGCGGGTGTGCATGCATATGTGTGCGTGTGTGTGTGTGTGTGTGTGTGTGTGTGTGTGTGTGTGTGTGTGTGTGTGTGTGTGTGTGTGAGCATATGGTGAGCTGTACCTGTGAAGAGTCAATGAGTCAATGGCATGTCACTTTCACTGTGTTCCCGGAATACCCTGTCTCTGTCTATGTAATACATTGGCCATGCAGCTTATTCACAGCTGACCGACAGAAATACCATTTATGTCATTAACCCCTCATTAACCCATTGTCACAATTTCAATCATGAGCTTCTTTATTGAGCTTAAGCTTTGCAAAACACAATTGCACGAGCACACACACACAGAAACACACACCCTTTCCCCCTTTACCATTATCTAGTTATAACATTAAGCTGATTTAGCTGTTCTGATGAATGTGTCTTGTCAAGTTAGAAGCACTTGATAGAGGACATTGTGTAGGCTTGTGTAGGGGGGGTGGCGGTGAAGATATTTTGCACGCGCTACAAATGGCTATATCGGTCTGCTAATAAAGGACTATTAAAGGCCCAGTTTGCAACTTTTGTGATTTTTTTAATGGAAGAAAATGCACTGATTTTTTAGGGGCTTTCAGGCTTTTCTTGATACAAATACCTCTCCGTGTTTATTTGAAACTATATTTAACTAGGCAAGTCAGTTAAGAACACATTCTTATTTACAATGACGGCCTACCAAAAGGCCTCCTGCCGGGACGTGGGCTGGGATTAAAATGTGTGTGTATATACATAGAGAGAGAAATATTGGACAAAACACACATCACGACAATAAAGACAACACAACACTACATAAAGAGAGACCTAAGACAACAACATAGCAAGGCAGCAACACAACATGACAACAGCATGGTAGCAACACAACATGGTAGCAGCACAAAACATGGTACAAACATTATTGGACACAGACAACAGCACAAAGGGTAAGAAGGTAGATACAACAATACATCACATGAAGCAGCCACAACAGTCAGTAAGAGTGTCCATGATTGAGTCTTTGAATGAAGATATTGAGATAAAACTGTCCAGTTTGAGTGTTTGTTGCAGCTCGTTCCAGTCGCTAGCTGCAGCGAACTGAAAAGACGAGCGACCCAGGGATGTGTGTGCTTTGGGGACCTTTAACAGAATGTGACTGGCAGAACAGGTGTTGTATGTGGAGGATGAGGGCTGTAGTAGATTTCTCAGAGGGGGGAGGGGGGGTGAAGAGGGTTTTATAAATAAGCATCAACCAGTGGGTCTTGTGACGGGTATACAGAGATGACCAGTTTACAGAGGAGTATAGAGTGCAGTGATGTGTCCAAAAAGGAGCATTGGGAGCAAATCTGTTGGCCTATTGGTAGTTTCCAGAACTTCTTGGGGTTAGACCCACAGAGAGAGAACTGCTCCTTAAAGTAACTAACTTTAGCCTTCCGGATAGCCTGAGTGCACTTATTTCTCATTTGCATGAACAAAAGCCAGTCAGCCTGAGTATGCATGTGCCGAGCCGTTCGCCAAATACAATTCTTGAGGTGGAGTAACTCTGCAAGATCACGGTCGAACCAGGGGCTGAACCTGTTTTACTTCTCATTTTCTTTATGGGGGTGTGTTTGTATTAAGGGTCTCTTTCAACCATTTCCCTTCGAGTGCCATTCAACCTCATCTTTGTCTGTACAACACCACACAAACAACATACTTATCCTAGTGGTAACATCAATCTATACCCCCTTAGAAATGGAGGAGGAACAGTGTGCTACATCAATCTGTCAAGCCTTAGGAGGAGGGGCTTCATCTAGGAGACAATCAAAGGGTGCGTCCAAAATGGCACCGTTTCCTATACATAGTACACTACTTTTGATGTTCTCGTATCAACTGGCCGCCCCCTTGCTGTTGTGTGTTTGTGCGTGCGTGCGCGTGCGTGCGCATGCGTGCGTGCGTGCGTGTGTGTGTTTGTGCGTGTGTGTGTTTGTATCGACCGCCTGATGCTGCTGTGTCTGTGCTATGTCAAATAGCCTTACCTTTGAGATAAAACAAAGGTCAATAAAAACACAATCGGATTGTGTTTAAAGGCCCACTACAGCCATTTTTTATCATTTTAATTGGTGACATATACACTTTTATCAGATTGTATTGGGTTGAAAGGGACAGGTCCTGGTGTTTTCCAAGTTTTACTCTACAGGTTCGGTTAACAGAGTTAAACTGAGAGGCTGCTGGTTGCTGCAGAAAATCTCTGTGACAGCGGAAAACAGGCCATCATTTATTGAATTAATTTATTCCATTCAGATATATATGAAATGACAGGTTTGAGAAAATTATTGCTTGAAAACAGACTTAAACATTGCACATTTATTGGTAGGCCTTACATGGCAATTGAGAAATTATAGACAGGGGTTGGGTTAAATGCGGAAGACACATTTCGGTTGAATGCATTAGGTGGTCAGTGGTCACCCAAATAGGCTAATGGCCTGATAAATTGTACTAACAATTCATCATTCTTTCCCCTCTAAATCATCCATCAGATAACTGCTTATTGGCTGGAAATAATTAGCCACTCAGTATGCAAATAACCGTAACAAAACATAACCTTTTATGGGCGAAAAGGAAAATGTCTCATCATCGGAGCAGCTAGAACCTCTCAAATACATCGCTGAATGATTTGTGTGTGGTTGATATACCTCAGCTGATCACTAACTGCTTAATATGAGTAAAGGACTGTTACATGTAAATAGATGGCTATTTATCTCGAATCAACATCTGTTGGGGAATTATACATAAGGTGTAGCGGAGGTGGTTTGACTAACCACATGATGAAGTGATGAATAATCTTGCCTGAGATCTGAGGACTTGCATTAGCTCCCTGGGCTAATGTTGAGGCTTTTGTTCAGCGGGCTAACACAGTCTTGTGGTGGAATGGTGGCGATCGAAGACGTCTGATTACAAAATATAGACTCCTGAGTCCTGAATGTCTTTGTATGCTGTGTCCATGGTTGCCTGGCCAGGCTATGACCAACCTCAGAAAGCACTTGATGTCACGTGGTGTCTGGCCCCCAGGGAATCTCTAGGGCCCCTCATGTCATCACCACAGTTGGGTGTTCCCATAGAAATGATGTATATGGGTGTCCCCATTCCTTCCCTGCCTGTTATGTGAGAAATTGAGGGAGACCCTGCTTGACTGCCAGACTGGTGGCCACCATGGGCATGTTACATAGACTGTCACGTGGCCGTGTGACATCTTCATGTGACTCATAAATACCATGGTAAATGGTCCTTACTGCGTAGGCCACATTTACCATAGTACTTACTGTGTAGGCCACATTTACCATGGAATTTACTGTGTAGGCCACATAGCAAATGTGGGCTCCTGATTACATTATGTAGGCTACCTGTAGGAAAATTGTGTGAGCAGACACATAGTAACAGAAAAGTATTTAGTATAGGGTATTTTCAAATGTGGACCAATGTGATCGGCTACAATTCAAGTATGCAACACTGAAAGAGCAATATTTTGACCATTATTTCTACCATGGACTCATTGAAGTGTTGCAGATTGAGGGTGGTGACTGACTGAGGCAACAAATCAAATTGGATTCCTCACATGCTTCGTAAACAACAGGTGTAGACTAACAGTGAAATGCACCTACAATTTGTCTTAACTTAACAACTCTCCATTTAGTTTTACGAGAATACAATACAATGAAAATGTCTGATGATGTATTACAAGTGGATTGAATTAGTCAGAAGAACCCAACAGACAGTATGGCAATACCTACTTTCTGTCTGACTGCGGCGTGCATTCCATTCATCCCCGCGCGCGCTCCGGGTAAATACCGTCGCCGCCAATTCTTGTCTCGCAAACCCCTCCCTTACCAGCTCGAGCCCAGTCACATTCCTTTCATGTTCAATACTGAGCAGCAACAAGCAATTGCAACAATGTGAATTTCAACTTCGGATATTCGAACATCTTTGACGAGGATAGGCAAAAATTACAGAAGGAAGATTGGGTTGGAACGATCCGTATGGAATTGTCAACGTATGGAATTGAGAGGGGTTGTTTTTATTGCAGGTGAGAATGGAAACATATGTCGCCTGTTGCTCCGCAGTTCCGTTACACGCGCAGCACACACACGTATGTATGGAATCATTTTCATGCTGGCTTTCCACCTTTATTTATCTTGTCTGGTGGTTGTTGTTAGTCAGATAAGGAAACAAACAGGAAAAATAGATGAGTTGGGGTAGTCATATATCCGTTTTTGGGATGATTTCAATATCCACCATGTTTTAAATTAATATTATTATTAAACGTTGTCATGTGACGATTCAATTTGTTGCTTCACAGCCTCGTTCATCTCTTCTGATCACTCAAATATAGTTTATTGTTGGACTGTCGAATATACTGTTATTTTTCTGTTATAATAATGTTATGATAGGATGCCTGCAATAATATTGCTGTTATGTCCTTGATAAATACTTGGACATAACATAGTTCAATGGGTGTCATATTTACATCCATGCCGCAATGACATAGTTTAATCGTGGCAGTGAGTTGTTCCCATGTAGAAAACAACAGCTGCGCTGGTCAGAAAGGGAAGCCGGGAACCCTGTAGTAGGTTACGTCGCATTTGGCCGCGGAGCTCGAGGGCAGGGTTAACGGTTGACGGTCGAGCCCAGGAGTGCGCTATAGGAAGGAATTCGCCTTGGTGACGAGCAGGCTCACACAGCAGGGTGTCCTTTTCTTTAGTGTTCATATGAAAATTGTTTAGCAGATACACACTCATTATATCATATAACAACTCATACTATATAATAACATCTTGTAATATCAGAATGATAATATATAACCGATAAACAAAAGGCATACATTTAGACCTATAGGCCTACCTAAAAAAAAGTGTACAAATCTGTGTAGGCTTGGCTACTCATAAATCAGATTCTTTACCATGGGGCATGGTTTATTTGTTTGGGAAATGCCATGCCATTTATAACACTTGCAGACTATTGTCTTTGAGGAATAGCTTGGCTATTATTTGCTCAGGTCCATTTCTATGGTAATTCGAAACCCCTCAATGCATCAAGACTATTTGCATAAATGGTTCACCCTTAATAATAATGTTAATTGGATTAACACAAACTGTATCAAGTGATGTGGGGTTGTATGCTTAAAGAAAACATAGTAGGCTAGTCTAGATCTAAGTCTAAGTCTAGATCTAAGTCTATGTCCCAAATTGCACCCTATTCCCTATGTAGTGCACTACGGCTCTGGTCAAAAGCAGTGCACTATGTATGTAATAGGGTGCCATTTGGGATGCATATTTGTTGAATTTCATAAATATGGCCTTGACAGGAACATGTAACTTAAGTAAGAGAATGTCCATATCCTATGATAAATGATCAAAATAGTGTCGTGGTTGTGTCAAAATTTGTTTTAACTCTGTCTAATCACTCTGCCTCTTAATACATTGATGGTGTACATCAAGTTGCTCTTATACCTGTGTAGTAACACTACAGTAACACCATTGATGTTACATAGTATTCTAGTAATTGTTTTGTAAATGCATAGTAATGGAACAATCGACATGATTTATTCTCTGACTTTATGGTGGGGTCATATCAAAGAGCTATTTCATTGAACTCTTGACCATTCATTCATCTTCAGGCTAATGCTTCCAGGCTGACAGTGTTTTGCAATGGATGGCGTCAATATTACTTAACCTAAAAGAGTTATAGCTGTATTTATTTTTCTTTATTTCATGATCCTTACTGCCATGTTGAGATTTGTCATAAGAACTAGCTTTACCTGTAAGCTTTGGTTGACACCAGTGGAAGTCACAGCTAAGCTCTTACAAGGAGAGAAAAAACATGGCGGAGAAAATGATTGAGCAACCACTACATAGCCTAAGGGCTATTTACAAAGCCCATGCATGATTGTAGTTGATTGGGAGCCCATCCCACTTCTAGAGTGCCTGCTAAATTGTGATTGCAGACCAATTTAGTTGCATTTGAAAATCTGATTTTTGTAAAGGATGGCTCTTTTTACATGTTAAAGGTTGTATTATTCTCTATCCCCAATCCACTCTCTGGCATCTACCCCTTAAAATCATATGATGACAGATATTTACTTCACAGAAATACAAGTTAACATTGATGAGATGATACAGATTTAGGATCTTAATTTGATCACTCTGTTGTTGCTGAGAATTTTCCTGCACAGTAGGAAATGCATACTTGTAGTGTATAAAACTTGTATAAACTTGTAGGTTTAAAAAGGGTTATAAAGTTTGTAATATTGACTTTAAACTGTTGGACTTGATTTACACTAACTAAAAATGTATTATCCCCTACAAGAAATGTAAATTATTATCCACATAATAATTCACATTTCATGTTGCTGCAGGATTATTTTCTTGCTGTAGCAAGCTGGCTCAAATTAAGATCATACATCTGTAATTGGTCAGAGTTTCAAAATGGTCTAAACCATACTGCTAAACAATATGGTCATATAAAGACTGCAGGTAGAAAGTAAGGACTTTATTCAATTTCTAAATGTTTCAATGGTTCCACTGAATCTGAATGGCAGGGCAATCATGTCCTTCTTGATTTGTGAAAAGAAAATTGAAGTGGTGGCAAAAATAGAAATGGTTATAGCCTTGCAGCTGAGGCTGTATGCTAGTTGTTAGTGGACTGTGGACACACAACATTTACATATCAATTAACGTTTGGCCAATTATAGATTTCAAAGGCGCCCATTTCAACCTGTATGTGAAAAACCTTTGACACTGCAGTGTGACCAGAGACGGAAGAGGGCCAGCAGCTGAATTCAGTCAGGTCATTACTGTGAAATATCTGTTGGGTATGATGTTATGACTTCAGTCAGTTAGTCATTGGACTTGAAAGGCCTCAAAGCTCACACACTCCCAGTGACACATAGCCTACATTCTCCCCTCCAAGGGCCTCTGAAGATGATGCATTCAAAATCCCTCGTCACCGCGGATACCAACTGTCACTTGTGTTGCTTTGCCATTTTTCTACTTGCGGATGGTGGATGACATGCCTGCATGCAATTCAACGTTTTGGCAGTTGGCGTTTGAACCTAGACACACTTGAGGGAGGCTGGGCCTCAGACAACACAGATGCTTCCCTCCCTGAAATTGATAAATAAACATAAATTCTATTCAATTCTATTTCAGTCTCTCTGTCATATCTTTGAGCTGTGCCTGGTGCTCCCAGGGGAGACTGGGCCTCAGACAGTCAACTAAGATTCTTCCCTTTCTAAATCTCTCTCATCCTCATAGGATCTAGTGAACAACACAAGCTGTAAGGAGATAGGGCTCCAGATATGTGGAGATGCCCATATCCATTAACAATCACTGTATTCTAGAGCGTTCTACAATTCCTCCCATTCCTCAAGCTGCTGGGCAGTATAGTAAAGTTGTGTATAATCAGAATTGATCGTATGTCTAAGTGGATACATTTTTCAGGATCTTATCCTGTTCGAACTCGGTAATGAATGTGTTTTATCAGTACCTCTGGGAGATCTGACAGACAAATGTTAGTATGTGTTTATATACATGATAGGTAGGGTCTCGATATGGGGAAAGTCATACGACAGAAAATAAGTGCATAGCACTTTTATAATTGAATAGGGCTGTATTGTACAGTTAACTTACAGACTACAGGATAGATAGGCTCTCAATATAGGGAAAATACAGCTATGGCTGAATAAAGGTGCCTAGCATTTTTATGATTGAATAGGACTGCATTGTACACTTGGGTTAATGTAGAGTTCCTGCACTGTAAGTGCATTCCACACATTCACCCTGTGCTGTCTTTCCCATGTGATGTTCTGCAGACAAGGATTTGTTTTGAGAAGGTGACAATACACAGTGTGACAGAGGGAGAATGAGGGGGGCATGATATAACCAGCCTGCTGCACTCCACTGTACTTAGCACTTATCACACAATGGCTGAGTCCCTATCACACAACGTGTGAGTCCCTATCACACAATGTGTGAGTCCCTATCACACAGTGTGTGAGTCCCTATCACACAATATGTGAGTCCCTATCACACAATATGTGAGTCCCAAATGGCACCCTATTCAAATCAAATCAAATTTTATTTGTCACATACACATGGTTAGCAGATGTTAATGCGAGTGTAGCGAAATGCTTGTGCTTCTAGTTCCGACAATGCAGTAATAACGAGCAAGTAATCTAACTAACAATTCAAAAAAAACTACTGTCTTATACACAGTGTAAGGGGATAAAGAATATGTACATAAGGATATATGAATGAGTGATGGTACAGAGCAGCATAGGCAAGATACAGTAGATGATATCGAGTACAGTATATACATATGAGATAAGTATGTAAACCAAGTGGCATAGTTAAAGTGGCTAGTGATACATGTATTACATAAGGATGCAGTCGATGATATAGAGTACAGTATCAACGTATGCATATGAGATGAACAATGTAGGGTAAGTAACATTATATAAGGTAGCATTGTTTAAAGTGGCTAGTGATATATTTACATCATTTCCCATCAATTCCCATGATTAAAGTGGCTGGAGTAGAGTCAGTGTCATTGACAGTGTGTTGGCAGTAGCCACTCAATGTTAGTGGTGGCTGTTTAACAGTCTGATGGCCTTGAGATAGAAGCTGTTTTTCAGTCTCTCGGTCCCAGCTTTGATGCACCTGTACTGACCTCGCCTTCTGGATGACAGCGGGGTGAACAGGCAGTGGCTCGGGTGGTTGATGTCCTTGATGATCTTTATGGCCTTCCTGTAGCATCGGGTGGTGTAGGTGTCCTGGAGGGCAGGTAGTTTGCCCCCGGTGATGCGTTGTGCAGACCTCACTACCCTCTGGAGAGCCTTACGGTTGAGGGCGGTGCAGTTGCCATACCAGGCAGTGATACAGCCCGCCAGGATGCTCTCGATTGTGCATCTGTAGAAGTTTGTGAGTGCTTTTGGTGACAAGCCGAATTTCTTCAGCCTCCTGAGGTTGAAGAGGCGCTGCTGCGCCTTCCTCACGATGCTGTCTGTGTGAGTGGACCAATTCATTCCCTATGGGACCTGGTAAAAAGTAGTGCACACATAGAGAATAGGGTGCCATTTGGAATGCAGGCAATGTGTTGTTATCCACAGTACGCAAGCTTACAATAGAGCAGGTATATGTTTTTTTTTACTAACAATACCGATCATGTCATGATTGGGAACGTAAGTAAACATTGATTCCATTGTCCGCTCTAACTTCACATTACTGTGCACTTACCGTATTCTTACTCTTACACAGATAATAAAATGTACATGTCACAACAGGCAATGTATATGTTTGACAGATCGTCATTGTGAATTTGAATCTGTTCTTAAAACTCGTTCCTGCAGTCAAATGACTAAATTGCCCTGCTAGTGGCCTCATGGGTGGAATGTTCATATTTTTCAGAATTTCAGAATTATTAAAAAATTGTATATATATATATATATATATATATATATATATATATATATATATATATATATATATATATATATATATATATATATATATATATATATTCAATAATTCTGAAATTCTGAAAAATATGAACATTCCACCCATGAGGCCACTAGCAGGGCGATATATATATATATATATTCAACGGCGAAAATCCGGTGTTTCTATGTCAAACGGTTTTGTTATATTTAAGTCTTCTGTGATGTATATAAAGTGTAATATTGGGATGCATACTCAAAATTGACCATATTTCAACTCTATATCTGAAATTACGCAGGTGCCTTCTTTTTAAAATCCCATAACCATGTGTGTGAGGTATATACTTTGGTTTGAAATTAGATTTGTTTAAGACTACCAAGAATCACTCTGTGTGACCCTGATTTAGCACACTGCAGTAAGAGGTTAATTGACTAAATACACAACATAGTTGTAGCCTAGTGGTTAGAGTCTAGTGGGTCTAGTGGTTAGAGTCTAGTTGTTAGAGTCTAGTGGGTCTAGTGGTTAGAGTCTAGTGGTTAGAGTCTAGTGGTTAGAGTCTAGTGGTTAGAGTCTAGTGGGTCTAGTGGTTAGAGTCTAGTGGTTAGAGTCTAGTGGTTAGAGTCGTGGTTAGAGTCTAGTGGTTAGAGTCTAGTGTTTAGAGCCTAGTGGTTAGAGCCTAGTGGTTAGAGCCTAGTGGTTAGAGCCTAGTGGTTAGAGCCTAGTGGTTAGAGCCTAGTGGTTAGAGCCTAGTGGTTAGAGCCTAGTGGTTAGAGCCTAGTGGTTAGAGCGTTGGGCCAGTAACTGAAAGGTTGCTAGATCAAATCCCTGCGCTGACAAGGTAAAAATCTGTCATTCTGCCCCTGAACATGGCAGTTAACCCACTGTTCCTAGGCTGTCATTGTAAATAAGAATTTGCTCTTAACTAGCTTGCCTGGTTAAATAAAAATAGTTTGTAGCTGGCTAGTGTTTGATTCACAGGTCTATCCTTATTGCCACGTCTCAGTAAAGAATGTGTTCTTTTAAAGGACAGTAATTCTTCTAACCGAGCTTAATCAATCAAATGTATTTATAAAGTCCTTTTTACATCAGCAGTTGTCACAAAGTGCTTATACAGAAACAGAGCCTAAAATCCCAGAGAGCAAGAAATGCAGATATAGAAGCACGGTGGCTACTGTAGGAATTCCTCCCTAGAAAGGCATGAACCTAGGAAGAAATCTAGAGAGTTACCAGGCTCTGAGGGGTGGCCAGTCCTCTTCTGGCTTTGCCGGGTGGAGAATATAAGATTATCTTCTGGCCAATAAATTGCCATTAAGGCCAGATTGTTCTTCAATATGTTCAAACATTTATAGATGACCAACAGGGTCAAATAATAGTCACAGTGGTTATTGAGGGTGCAACAGGTCAGCACCTTAACCTTATCGTGTAACCTAGCATGTCATAAATAGAACAAGTAGTGCAATATTGTTTCTATCAATAACAGTGAAATTGTGATGATGTATATACAACAGAGTAAATCAATGGTTTATTTATATTTATACACCGTGGTGCTCCTGTTTAGTCTTTTTGACTACAGCAAAAACCAAAAGGTCCACACTAAAAAAGTTGTTCAAAATACTTATAGTCCTTCATTAAGCAGTTTTATATTTTTTAATGCTTCTATCTGTTTTTATTTCAGCATGAGTTCAACTGGTGGCAGGTCCTGCTAGACCTGAACAGACCGTGAGTGTGTTGGTGGAGGCTCATCAGTCTCCAGTATGGAGTGTTTGGTATGAGCCGTGGCCGGTCTGTTGGTCCTTGGGCCGGTCCAGTGGTGAGGTGTCCCTGTCCCTTGGCGG
Source organism: Oncorhynchus tshawytscha (assembly GCF_018296145.1). Taxonomy (NCBI): domain Eukaryota; kingdom Metazoa; phylum Chordata; class Actinopteri; order Salmoniformes; family Salmonidae; genus Oncorhynchus; species Oncorhynchus tshawytscha. The sequence goes on from NC_056459.1 coordinate 17,137,487, forward strand.
GATGCTGAGGGCTGGTGGTCCCCACCAGTATGACTCCCCTGGACCTGTGGCTGTCCCGCTCCATCCCCATGTGCCTGCTCCTCCAGAGCCTGGTCCTCATGGCCCTGTGCTTCCCCTCCGCCTCCATGTGTCCCAAGGGCTGCGTCTGCCAGCGGGCCCGACCCGACCCGGGCCTCCACCTCGGCCCGGGGCCCCTGGGGCTCTTCCTTGGCCTCAATGTCACCTGTACCGGGTCCCGGCTCAAAGAGATCCCCCCGGACCTGCCTCCAGACACCGCCGTGCTCCGCCTCGACCACAACCAGATCATGGCCGTCCCCGACCATGCCTTCCGGGGCCTGAGGCTGCTGCGGGAGCTCAACCTGTCCCACAACGCTGTGGAGACGCTGGAGGAGGGTGCCTTCAGTGGCGTGGAGGCCACACTGCAGGTCCTCGACCTCTCACACAACCGCATCACTAGCGTGCACAAGGATGCATTCGCCCGGCTCAAAGCGCGGGTCCTGGTGGATGACAACCCCTGGCACTGTGACTGCACCCTGCAGCAGGCACTGGGCGGCATGGCCCACAACCACGAGGCGGCTGCACGTGTCCTCTGCCGGAGCTCCGAGCTCCAAGAACAGGAGGGACGCCATTTCCTGGCGGTGGACACAGACCTGTGTAACCTGGCCAAAAGGACCACGGACTACGCAATGCTGGTGACGATGTTCGGCTGGTTCGCCATGGTCATCTCCTACGTGGTGTATTACGTACGGCAGAACCAGGAGGATGCCCGGCGACACTTGGAGTACCTTAAGTCGCTGCCCAGCAAGCCTGTGAAGCCCAACGAGGTGGAGGACATCAGTACTGTGGTGTAACAGGACATCATCACTACTAGACACTATAGGACATCAGTACTCCAGTGTGACATCCCTGTAGTGAGAACTGACATCACTATGGTGAGAACTGACTGTATACAATATAATTAGATTGTCTAATTAGTTCTAGAATTAGAATGACTAATTGATTCTAATTCTATGCATGAACAGCAGAAGTTCAGAACTAAACCCGGAGATATAGGACCCATATTTCAAGATGGATGTAACGTCTTCTGTTGTGAAAATGTTTTTTTGATGTACTCAAAAGAAATCATGATAGATTAAACCTGGATCCTTGCATTTGAAGCTTCACACCAATGTGTTAATTACAAAGGTAAACACTGAGAAAGCCCAATTTTTAAAAGAGGAGAAATGCGTAAACGTTAGTGTTTGTCTGTAGACGTCAATCTAAAGACAAGCATTTTGGAATGCACAGGGTACATGTGCATAGACAACAGCAGTTAGTTCAGATCACATTAACAGAAGGGTCAAGTCTATGGGGGTACCACAGATGGCTTCATTGAGATCTGTTCTGAGATTGTTTTGAAAATCTGAATCTCAGGTTTAAATTTTGATAGGTTGATAAGTATTTTTTTAGAGCAAAATCTGGAGAAATGGTTTTTGGACAACATTTTTGTAAGGTAATGATAACAGGCCTTTGATCTAGAGGGTGTTCTGTGCTTGTGCATCCAACTGCATACTTTGTTTAATTTAATTTGAATAAATAACAGGCCCCAAACATCAATCATGAAACTTAACTTTACTTTCCAAATGTGAAATAATTAGAATCAATGATTTGTTAAAATGATCATGACATCACCAATGTTGAAAAACGACTGATGTGCTGTAAAAATACTAAACATTTCTTCCTTAATTTTGTCAAGTCCCTGTACTGTATGTTCTTGTTGTCTTGAAATGACAAAGTTGATTCATTGCATCGTAGTAGATTTGTGATGGTCAGATAACAATGGTTTGGGGTAGATATCAAATCAAATGACTCCCAAAAGAGTCGGTAGATTCAAGTGATTCGTATGTGTGTCATGTGATTTATCAGTACCCTAGTAGTGTCTAAGTTCTCAAGTCCTGAGAACCAACAAGCGTTTTGTGTTACATGTTAACACAACACATACACAACAACACCCAAAAACAATACTGTGCATTTGGCTTTTCCACAAAACTCATTTGCTAAGATTTCTAATGACTCAGTCTATGTTTCCTGAAATAGAATACATATTCATATTCATAGAAATGTGTTTCACACATAGATTCCTTTCTCAGCCAAAGTGGAGAAATACTCAGTGTCCCAAATGGGGCCCTATTCCCTACATATAGCCCTATGGGCCCTGGTGGAAAGTAATGCACTATGTAGAGAATAGGGTACAATTTGGGACACACCCACAGCGTCACAAACCTGTCGATGGGAAGACTGTAATAATTTCAACACAAACATCCCCTTTCTGTTCAGCCCCCATGCTGCGTTCAGAATGCAGATAGATGCATGCATCATTTACCTTGCCTTTAATAACACTGTGTGTAGAGTTCTATCCCCAGCAATGTGAGAAGAGAAAATTACAGCTGTCATTCGTTTAAATGGCTTTCACTTGCATCACAGTGACATGGGTTCACTAAAACATCCCATAGAGAGAAAGATGGAGAGAGAGGGGAGGGGAGGGCAGGGCAGGGCAGAGAGGGATAGAAAGTGAGAGAGAAAGTGAGAGAGAGAAGGAGAGAGGATAGGTAAGTGGGCGAAGGAGCAGGAGAGTGAGAGAATGAAAAAAGTAAAAGCTTCTATCCACATTCAATGTGGTTAAAAAATGATGTATTATGTACAAGGAATGTTTACACAGTTTAGATTTTCCCCCCAGTGCTGCAAGGTGGCCAGTTCATTTGGAAGGATTTGATGATATGATGAGCACAGGTTGTTACAACAGTGAGTAGTTACAACAGGTAATAGTTACAACAGGTTGTAACAACAGGTAGTAGTTACAATAGGTAGTAGTTACAACAGGTTGTAGTTACAACAGGTTGTTACAGCAGGTAGTAGTTACAACAGGTAGTAGTTACAATAGGTAGTAGTTACAACAGGTTGTAGTTACAACAGGTTGTAGTTACAACAAGTCGTTACAACAGGTAGTAGTTACAACAGGTTGTTACAAGAGGTTGTAGTTACAACAGGTTGTAGTTACAACAAGTTGTTACAACAGGTAATAGTTACAACAAGTCGTTACAACAGGTAGTAGTAACAACAGGTAGTAGTTACAACAGGTTGTTACAACAGGTAGTAGTAACAACAGGTAGTAGTTACAAGAGGTTGTTACAACAGGTAGTAGTAGCAACAGGTAGTAGTAGCAACAGGTACTAGTTACAACAAGTCGTTACAACAGGTTGTAGTTACAGCAGGTTGTAGTTACAGCAGGTTGTAGTTACAACAGGTTGTTGTTACAACAGGTTGTTACAACAGGTAGTAGTAGCAACAGGTAGTAGTAGCAACAGGTTGTTACAACAGGTAGTAGTAGCAACAGGTTGTTACAACAGGTAGTAGTAGCAACAGGTTGTTACAACAGGTAGTAGTAGCAACAGGTTGTTACAACAGGTAGTAGTAGCAACAGGTTGTTACAACAGGTAGTAGTAGCAACAGGTTGTTACAACAGGTAGTAGTAGCAACAGGTAGTAGTTACAACAGGTAGTAGTAGCAACAGGTAGTAGTTACAACAGGTTGTTACAACAGGTAGTAGTAACAACAGGTAGTAGTTACAAGAGGTTGTTACAACAGGTAGTAGTAGCAACAGGTAGTAGTTACAACAGGTTGTTACAACAGGTAGTAGTAGCAACAGGTAGTAGTAGCAACAGGTAGTAGTTACAACAGGTTGTAGTTACAACAAGTCGTTACAACATGTAGTAGTTACAGCAGGTTGTAGTTACAACAGGTTGTAGTTACAACAAGTCGTTAAAACAGGGTGTAGTTACAGTATGTTGTAGTTACAACAGGTTGTAGTTACAACAGGTTGTAGTTACAACAGGTTGTAGTTACAGCAGGTTGATAGACAAGTAGGCCTAGTCACAACACACATTTATCAAACTAAATGTAAATAGGTACATTGTTGTTGTGTCCGAGAAGGAATTTGAAATCCATTTAATAAATTGTTGTATTTTAATGTTGTGCTACTGTACAGCCTTTTGCACTGTCTTGTCCTGCAGAGCAGAGGCCATGAGTTCATGTCTCATGTATTTGTAATGGGTTTAGGAGAGGAGACTTCAATGCATGTACCCATACCGCAAATTAAAAAAGCACAGTGTAGCCAAGCCAAGGACTCTGGAAGAATATTTAATTAAGTGCCTGAAAAACTTCTCTCATATTTTCTGTTTCTCATTTTAACCAAATAATTTCACATTCAGAGTTGTTTTCTGGACATGAATGAAAAAAGACCTGCGTTTCACAGTCAAAGGTTTCTGTGTTTTGGATTCCTTTCATGTCCAGCATAGTGTATACCGAACCAACACAAAGGAGACATGAACTCTGTATGGTTTGTCTTTGAAAGAGCTGATAGAAATGGACGTTGATATCCTAGTTTCCCACCATCTAAATAAAGAAGAAGAAACATGAAAGTAGCATAAAACAGAGAGAATGTGGTTATTGTCTTCTCTGCCTGTCCATTTTCTTTTTCGAGACGGACAAAACATTGTCTGATGCTTTGTGATAAAACTGAAGACCAAGCACTGATACAACCATCCACACGTTGTAAAGGCATGTCATAAAAGGAAATAAAGGAAATATGGACACTCGTGATTTATTTGAATTTAACTTTGGATGGTCATGATGATTGTTGTAGCCTTCTACCCAATACTTAGCATCAGTAGTAGAGAGGGCACCCATATGCCTGTGAAGTCCAGTCAACTTGATTTAAAGTTTATTGTCAGAAGTTTTCAATACACTTTACAGAGGGACATTTGCCATGCGCTGATAACATTGTATCAATCACTTGTTCACGTTTTAGCTAAACAACATGTTTCTCTTTGAATAATGAGCTTCAGTATGTTTATTTGCATTTGTCTTTAAAGCTGGAATCCTTGATGGTGAAACAGCCAAGTCTGTTTGCGATATTACAACAACAAAGAAGTTACTGCAAACAACCAACACAGTTTTTCCCCCTCTGACATCATTGCACGAGCGATAGAAGAGCACAATATGTACTGCAATGTTTTTACCATGCTGCACGACGTTTCTCTGCTCACAACGTTTTTCTGCTCGGCAACAAAAACAATTACAAGGGTGATGGGGCGGCCCGTGGCACTGTACTGCGGATTCTATCTTTAAATGCAAAGTACGACAGATCATGAATAAGGCATGTTCAGAAAACACAGACACACACACAGACAAACACACACACTGATGAGGAGCCAATCATGGCTAAATTGAAACAAAGGGAAATAGTGTTTGAAGTTGAGACTAGAGGCCTCTTGTCAACGTTTCACTAAAAGCACAGATGAACAAACGCTGCCTGCCATACATGAGTGCTCCTGTCTGTCTCAAAACAATTACTTGCTTCTTTCTTCCCCTCGACACCACGGCTACATCTGTTCAATGTCTCCCGGCTTCCTCCCTCCCTCCGTCTGTATTTAAGGCTGGGATAGGATGGATGCCCGACTGTTCTGAATTCTCTTCTGAATTATAAACTGTCACAGACTAAAATTAGATCCTTAAATTAGATCTATTTTTATACTCAAGGTACACCCAGTCATACTTCATGTTCTCTGCCAACACCCCCCAACCCCTACAATCTCTCCCTATGAACCACTTCCTCCCAGCTGTCCCCTGACCAGCCACACCCCCACTCTCCCAGCCACACCCCCACTCTCCCAGCCATACCCCCATTCTCCCAGCTATACCCCCACTCTCCCAGCCATACCCCCACTCTCCCAGCCATACCCTCACACTCAACTCTCCCAGCCATACCCTCACAATAACCTCACACTCAACGTCAACAAAACTAAGGAGATGATTGTGGACTTCAGGAAACAGCAGAGGGAACACCCCCCCATCCACATCGATGGAACAGTAGTGGAGAGGGTAGCAAGTTTTAAGTTCCTCGGCATACACATCACAGACAAACTGAATTGGTCCACTCACACAGACAGCATCGTGAGGAAGGCGCAGCAGCGCCTCTTCAACCTCAGGAGGCTGAAGAAATTCGGCTTGTCACCAAAAGCACTCACAAACTTCTACAGATGCACAATCGAGAGCATCCTGGCGGGCTGTATCACCGCCTGGTATGGCAACTGCACCGCCCTCAACCGTAAGGCTCTCCAGAGGGTAGTGAGGTCTGCACAACGCATCACCGGGGCAAACTACCTGCCCTCCAGGACACCTACACCACCCGATGCTACAGGAAGGCCATAAAGATCATCAAGGACATCAACCACCCGAGCCACTGCCTGTTCACCCCGCTGCCATCCAGAAGGCGAGGTCAGTACAGGTGCATCAAAGCTGGGACCGAGAGACTGAAAAACAGCTTCTATCTCAAGGCCATCAGACTGTTAAACAGCCACCACTAACATTGAGTGGCTACTGCCAACACACTGTCAATGACACTGACTCTACTCCAGCCACTTTAATCATGGGAATCGATGGGAAATGATGTAAATATATCACTAGCCGCTTTAAACAATGCTACCTTATATAATGTTACTTACCCTACATTGTTCATCTCATATGCATACGTTGATACTGTACTCTATATCATCGACTGCATCCTTATGTAATACATGTATCACTAGCCACTTTAACTATGCCACTTGGTTTACATACTTATCTCATATGTATATACTGTACTCGATATCATCTACTGTATCTTGCCTATGCTGCTCTGTACCATCACTCATTCATATATCCTTATGTACATATTCTTTATCCCCTTACACTGTGTATGACAGTAGTTTTTTTTGGAATTGTTAGTTAGATTACTTGCTCGTTATTACTGCATTGTCGGAACTAGAAGCACAAGCATTTCGCTACACTCGCATTAACATCTGCTAACCATGTGTATGTGACAAATAAAATTTGATTTGATTTGATTTGATTTGATTTGATACCCCCATTCTCCCAGCTATACCCCCACTCTCCCAGCCACACCCCCACCCCCCCAGCCATACCCCCATTCTCCCAGCCACACCCCCACCCCCACTCTCCCAGCCATACCCCCATTCTCCCAGCTATACCCCCACTCTCCCAGCCACACCCCCACCCCCACTCTCCCAGCCACACCCCCTACTCTCACGCCACAGTACGACAGAGTCAGGTAAAATGAATGTACACATGGACATTTCTCAGACATATATGTCTCCAAGGACCAGTATCAGAGGGTTTGAAATATCATTGAAGAGTGCACCATAACATCTGTCTAAGATGTGAACTTAGAGAAATTAAAAGAAGGACTTTAAAAGATAGAGAAGTACCAGAGAGGTTGGGTTAGGTACCCGGTCCCTTAAGTTGAATCCTAACTTGCACTTTGTCTAACACGGCCATCAATGCATGACTACATGAACATTGGAAATTACTGCAAGTCTCAAGTAAAAATACAAATCTATACATGCAATGACTTTGTCTATTTATTGAGGCTACCAGACAGCCCTTTTCATTATTTTGTCTACAACACATTTTGGTTATGTAATAATTCATTTGAACAACAAATTCCAAAATCAACCTTCATAAGTAAATAATACATTTCAAGCTATTTTGACACACCAAAATGATGCCCCATCGCTGGTGAGTTTGCAAAGTAAACTGTTCATATTCTTGATCACCAATTTTTGATCACCAATGTATTTATGGTAGTCCTCTCTCTTTACAATTTGATGTTTGCTCCGCAACCGATCCTATTGTAACGGTTTTCCTTAGGTGAAGGAGAGGCGGACCAAAACGCAGCGTGGTTACTTGTAAACATCTTTAATAAAGATGAACAATCTACAAAACAAGAAATGTGAAAAAACCGAAACAGCCCTATCTGGTGCAACAAACACAGAGACAGGAACAATCACCCACAAACACACAGTGAAACCCAGGCTACCTAAATATGGTTCCCAATCAGAGACAATGACTAACACCTGCCTCTGATTGAGAACCATATCAGGCCAGACATAGAAATAGACAAACAAGACATCCAACATAGAATTCCCACTCAGATCACACCCTGACCAACCAAAACATAGAAACATACAAAGCAAACTATGGTCAGGGTGTGACACCTATAGTTAGCTGTACAGCAAATCAGCAATCTGTTCTCTAGCTCAGTGGTTCTCACATGTTTTGACCCTCTACCCCCAAACAGAAGTGGTTCATAGCGCGCAGACACGAACACAATCCCTGTAGCCTTTCATTACCGCAATAAACGGTGATGCATTTTCAAAACGCAAGATACAGAAATAAACTGAGACTGGATTGTACACTGAGACTGAGACTGGATTGTACACTGAGACTGGATTGTACACTGAGACTGAGACTGGATTGTACACTGAGACTGGATTGTACACTGAGACTGAGACTGGATTGTACACTGAGACTGAGACTGGATTGTGTCGAAGCACAGATCTGGGGAAGGGTATCAAATAAATGATGCCGCATTGAAGGTCCCCAAGAACGCAGTGGCCTCCATCATTCTTAAATGGAAGAAGTTTGGAACCACCAACACTCTTGCTAGAGCTGGCCGCCTGGCCAAACTGAGCAATCGGGGTAGAAGGGCCATGATCATGAAGGTGAACAAGAACACAATGGTAACTCTGACAGAGCTCCAGAGTTCCTCTGTGGAGAAGGGAGAACATTCCAGAAGGACAACCATCTCTGCAGCACTCCACCAATCAGGCCTTTATGGTGGCCAGACAGAAGCCACTCCTCAGTAAAAGGCACATTGCTTGGAGTTTGCCAAAAGACTCTCAGACCATGAGAAACAAGATTCTCTGGTCTGATGAAACCAAGATTTAACTTCTTGGCCTGAATGCCAACCGTCACGTCTGGAGGAAACCTGGCACCATCCCTACGGTAAAGCAAGGTGGTGGCAGCATCATGCTGTGGAGATGTTTTTCAGCGGCATGGACTAGGAGACTAGTCAGGATGGAGGAAAAGATGAACGGAGCAAAGTACAGAGAGATCCTTGATGAAAACCTGCTCCAGAGAGCCCAGGACGTCAGACACTGGCAAAGGTTCACCTTTCAACAGGACAACCCTAAGCACACAGCCAAAACAACGCAGGAGTGGCTTTGGGACAAGTCTCTCAATGTCCTTGAGTGGCCCAGCCAGAGCCCGGACTTGAACCTGATCGAACATCTCTGGAGAGACCTGAAATGAGCTCTGTAGCGACACTCCCTATCCAACCTGACAGAGCTTGAGAGGTTCTGCAGAGAAGAATGGGAGACACTCCCCAAGTACAGGTGTGCCAAGCTTGTAGTGTCATACCCAAGAAGACTCAAGGCTGTATTGCTGCCAAAGGTGCTTCAACAAAGTACTGAGTAAAGGGTCTGAATACATAAGTAAACAGGATATTTCCTTTTTTATTTGTATACATTTGCATACATTTTATAAAATCTGTTTTTGCTTTGTCAACATGGGGTATTGTGTGTAGATTGATTAGGGGAAAAAACTATTTAATCAATTTTGGAATAAGGCTGTAATGTAGCAAAATGTGGAAAAAGTCAAGGGGTCTGAATACTTTCCGAATGCACTGTACAGCCTAATAATTAACTTAACCAAACTAGGCCTATCTGAAATGATCAGATAGCTAACTGTATTTTATATGGATTATATAAAAGTAGTATACTCTGTTTATGCCAGGCAAAACAGGAGAAAATTACATTTGAATACACACCTTGCTATCCAGTGAGCACCAGGCTTGTAGCACTACAACTCATACAGAGACCAGACCAGACTGAGCCAGTTAAAACAGACCGTGAGCCAGCTAAAACACTGCCTGATTGTGATGTGTTTTCATTTCCTCCTGGTGTCTGATGGGAGGGAGCTGGCAATGATTCCTTATCTGTCTCTGCATATTGCTTAGCATCAGCCATGCCAACAGTGCTGGTTGGACCTAGACTTAATAATTCTCCTAGGGACAAGACTGATCTTAAGTTCATAAAGTCAGAGCCATTGAAAGGGATCTTCAGGGGCATCAATTTATGGTAATTCAAGGTATTGTCCTCGGGGACAAGCTCTCTGTCTGAAACGAAACATCAAGGGATGGTTTCCCAGACTCAGATTAAACCTCCCACTGAAATAAAAAGTATATGGAAAATCTTAATTGAAAGTGCTTTTTGGTCCAGGAATAAGCTTAATCTGGGTCCAGGAAACTGGCCCCAAATACGTTTCAACCTTATGTTATTAGTTGCTAATTCCTCATATTAATTTCCACCCTCAGTGTTTGGCATTTTGCTTATCCATCATCTTTGAAATGCAAGAGAAAGGCCATAAAAATCATATTGGAGTTTAGGCACAATTTAGATTTTGACCAACAGATGGCAGCAGTGTGTGTGCAACGTTTCCGACTGATCCAGTGAAGCATTACATTACGCACAACATTTTGAATCATGTCTGCCCAAATGTGCCGAACTGGACAATTTATATATTTTCAAGTACATAACTATAGAGAACATACAAAGCATACAGAACCAGCAGGGGTTCAAACTGTAGAA